>NC_136966.1:16581192-16679052 GCF_032717465.1 Coenobita brevimanus
CTCCGCTCCATCCCTCAATCTCATCCTTGGCCTCCCCCTCCTTTTCCCCGTCCTCCACCTCACTCATATATACTCTCCTCGTCAGTCTCTCGCTCTTCATCCTCTCCACACGGTTGCTGATTATTAGTGCATAAAATCTTTAATCGCTTGAAATTACATTCATCTTAACAATCACATTCCTTCACTCCGAAAAGTCTCCCTTACGACGAATAACACTGTTTGATGGTTGCAGGGGTAAATTTATATTTAATAAAAATTTTATGAATAGGAAAAAGGCAAGAAGTGGAATTATTTAAAGTGGTTACAGTTTAGACCACCAATACTGCAGACAAAACATATAATGCAGCTTGCTACATCCTCACTCAGCTCTCTTATCCTCACTGACGTGAAGTATGCTTTGTGCTAAGATGAGGTGTGCACCAGCTTACGGTTCACAAGTGTGGGAACGAGGCACTACACACCATTTGTAGGTTTGTATTTTCTCATTTTCACGGACTAGCGATACTTTCACCTGACTGAGAGGAGGACATAAGGCAGAAAAGTAGAATTGGTCTAAGCTGAAGGACGCGAAAGGAATGAAAGGGGAATCAAGTGGGTGACAACAAGCGACAAAGAACAAGGCACAGGAGCAAGGAAAGGGGAGGAGGTGAAGGGTGAAGGGTACTGGGGAAAGAGAGGCGGAAGGGAGGGTGAGAGAAGGCTGTAAGGTTGATGTTAGGAGGAGAGGAGGTAAAATACAGAGAAGTACACATTTAGCAACCAACAACAGATCTACTGGCTCATTCGAGGCTGTTTATGACAAGATAGGTTATAACTAACGTAACCATTCTATCTGGCAAAGACAAGGATAGAAAAACGGGAGGATACTTAGATGAGAAGAAAGAGGAAGGTATGTAAAGCATATATATAGATATATATATATAGATATATATATATATATATATATATATATATATATAGATAGATAGATAGATAGATAGATAGATAGATATAGATAGATAGATAGATAGATAGATAGATAGATAGATATAGATAGATAGATAGATATAGATAGATAGATAGATAGATAGATATAGATAGATAGATATAGATATAGATATACACTGTACAGAAAGAGTGAAAATAGAGGGAAGGAAGGGGGAAGTGGCAAGAAGGGAAGGAAGTGGAAGGAGGGTACAGTTAAGGAACGCGTCCGTGACCCTAGCAGTGGCTTCCCAACTCACTGTATTGCTAATTGTCCAAGGCTTCTGATTACCCTGTTTCACGGTGAAGGCTTAGCAAGAAAAGAATTGTAGGGGAAAAGAAAGGAAAAAAGCAGGGGGATGAGTGAAGAGGAGAGAAGTGGAAAGTTGAGAAGAGAGAGTAAAGAGAGTAATTACCGGCTTATGAGAAGACTGGAAAGGGAGGCGGAGAGGAAGGTAAAAGGATGGGTGCAGAGAAGGAGGGGTGGAAGGGTTAAGGCAGGGATGCGTAGAGTTGGATAGAGAGACCAGGGATGAAAACCTCAGCGACAAAATGGAGGGGGAGGAGAAGGAGGAAAAACATGAAAGAATGGATGGGGGGAAGGGGGAGCGACGAGTAATGAATGTTTTCATTGAAGGGGACGGGATGGTGTGAAGAAAAATATTGAATGGAGGGAGGGGAGGGTACGATATGAGGTAATAAGAATAGGGGATTGTAAATAAACTGATGGATAAGACTGATGAACTAACAAATGGTTAAAGAGAATGGGAAGGAGGGTAAGAGAAGAAAAACTATAAGAGGTATGGGTATATGGGTACACGAAAGGCAGCCCGAAATGAAACAAGAGAGGTGAAGCAAAATAGGGTTTTATGAGAAACGATAAGTGTATATTCGAACGTAGGGACAAAAAAGGGAATAAGGAAGATGAAAGGAAAGAAAAGTTGCATGTGACAGAATTATGAAGGTGAAAAAAATTGGAAAGAAGAGGAAACAATGAAAAAAAAAATGGAATGAAGAGAGGAGGATGACAACGGAAAAGAAGAGAAGATAGTGAAAGAAACTTGATAAGGAGTGGATGGTTAAAGGGCTGTGGAGGTGTGGTAGGTGGAAGGACGGATGATCAGGGTTGTTTGAAGAGGCAGAGCTCAGAAAACGAAGAATAAAGAATATATATAAACAGAAATGAGGGTAAACAGGGAAATGAGTAAAGGGAAACCAATACAAAATACAGGATAGAAAATGGGGAAGAAGAGACAAGGACAGAAAAAAAAAGACATGAAAAAATCTGCAGGAACAGCAATAATTAAATACAATAAAGACAGAAAATTTGGATATAGAAACGGGAAAAAAGAAAGGGACAGAAAACGGAGGGGCAATCAAAGGAATATGAAACAGGCAACACCTGGAAAGAAGAGAAAAGAAGAGTGAAGGAAAAGGGAAGAAAGAAGGGAGGAAAATGTACATAATATAGATGGAAGAGCTTAAAGAGAAAGAACATGAAAGAACAGCTGAAATATATAAAAGGAAAATCAATGAACATAAAATGAAAGAAAAGGAGAAAAAAAAATCAGAAGATTAAGGAAAGGAAACTCCGACCAGACAAAAGGTAGAGTTGAAGACAGTAGAGTAGACAGCCATACATTCAGGCAGTCACTCCACTGAGCCTATACTGTTGTGTTGGTTATTGTGTAGGGCAGGTAGCCTGATGTCCGATACATTCGCTTGTCTGGTCTGTCAGACTCTTGGACAAGGTTTTTTGCTCTGGTGTGTTTGTTTATTTCGTAGTACATGATAATTAAGGACTTGAATGTAAAACAACGACTGTCGGTCATATTCAGAAGGAAGATGGAAACTTGGCAAGACAAATGAGTGTATGGCTCAATTATCTGTATGCAGTCGATAAACATTAATCATAAGCCATCTTCTGCCGTACTGTTTAGGGTAAACATCAGTACTGGGTGTCCCGTGAAACGTGTTCCAAACATCAGATTATTCTTGGATTCAGTCTTCCTCACACGTGAGTCTTAAGGTATGAAATGGCGTGGAAGGCCGAGAAAAGAGTACCCGGTATATACATGGATACTGTAAACGCATGGCTGAATAAACGAGATATGGATGTATGGAAACAAAGGGAAAAATCTGCTGGTAAGAAATGGATGATAAATTATGTACGGAGACTTAAAATTGCTGGCAAAATATCGTTTCACATTTAAGTCATCCTGCTGTGAAACTCTTTCATTATATTTTGTAAAGTTTGTTGTGTTCAGCAGATGGCATCACTAGGTTTCGAAAGCCATTGTTCACTGTCCCGTTAATATTTTTGTGAAGTTAAGAAATTTTCTCCTTAAATGTACATGGCAAGGGCTGTATTCCATAATTATCTTAGTACCGTATCTGCGTCGCAGTCATTGTGAAGTAAACTGTTGTGTGTTGATCGCTAAGTTTCTAAGATGGAACTGACAAATGGAAGATCTGGATGATAAGAGAATGAATGTGCTTCCCATCTGGCTCAGGTCTCCAACACATACAGTACATTTACTGTTCCTGTTTCTAGACCTCGCTCGCTTAATGTAGGTGTGGGAAAAGGAGGAGGAGCATTAAGATGCTGATGATAATGTACAGTATAGTACTTGCTTGTGTTATTTTCATTTTTAATTCGTACTCTCATGTGCACATGTCAGTGAAAGTTACTGTTTATATTCTATAAATATATGGACACTATTTACTATTTGGTGTAGTGGAAAAAAATAAAGTTTCGTTTACTATTAAGCCAAAAGATGTTGAAATAATTCAGACGTCATCAATAGTCTTCCTTGTTCTGACTGTCTCCATCATACATTTCAAATACCATAACATTGCATCCCTCTCTCTCTCTCTCTCTCTCTCTCTCTCTCTCTCTCTCTCTCTCTCTCTCTCTCCAATTCCACCTTTCCTCTCCTTTTTTACCCTCATCCCTCCATCTTTCTCTTTCTGCCTGCTTTCCTCCATCTCCTCTACTCTATCTCTCTCTGTCTCTTCATGGTACAACGGATAACCTTTGCCTCCCGCTCCACTTCCCGCCCCTCCTCCTCTCCATTCATCTTAATTTTTCTCCATCTCACTCCCGATGCAGTGGAGTATCTCTCTCTTTCCGTCTCTGTCTTCTCCATTCCACTCCCTCTCCACCGTTCAGTCTTTATCCTTTCCCCCTCACTCCACTCCTGTCCCTCTGCCCTGAACCATCTCTTTGGGCCATGTGTATAAAATCCTCTTAGCCTAAGCTGTGTATAAGACTGCTAATATATACCTTTATTCTCACTAGAACATCCAACAACCCCTTCATTACCATACTACAGTAGACTGAAGTGATAAATACAAGAAAATGATCTGGCTATCCACCTGTCTACAGTATATCCACACGCCTTTATCCTGGAAGGGGCGGCAACAAACGAATCGCCTATACCAGTCCTCTGCCATCAAACTGTCCTCTCTTCAGCTCACATCACTCTCATTCATACTACTCTCCACCCCATCCCTCCATTTCATCCTTGGTCTTCCCCCTTCCCTCTCCCTTTCATCTCACTCAAATACACTCTTAGTCAATTTCTTGCCCTCTCTTTTCCCCTCATGGTCACGCCATCTCAAGACACGTCTAATGCTTTCCAGCACAAAATATTAAGATATATTATTGTGTGTAATAGCTAGGGTAAACTATTTATGGCAGAATTAGGCTCGAATCTTCTACGAATACGGTCCCAGTGGTCCTACTTGTGGTGGCTGTTGTGTCCTTGGTCACTCCATGACTTGTTCACTGAGGACCGGACATCTCCATTAAGAGAGGGTCAGCCATAAATATAATCAGACTGGTTTAGGACGAGCTGATAAGAGGGTGGCATTGACTTGAGAACACGCAAGGTAATACAACTGTGTCTCCCTGCTGAACAATCTGCCACCTGACCCCGTGGTTACAAAGCCATACATCTACTGACCAGGCCATTGCGAATGGTAGAGGAAGATATGCTTGCAAAAATAAGGGCAGTTGCGCACTTCAGTTGTGCTCCACCTCTAAGTTTTCTCCTAAATATGGAAAAAACGAAGGAAGAAGGAAAAGACGAGAAGAGGGGAGGCTGAGAGGGAGAATGAGATGACGTGCGGAATTTGTAACAGACAGAAGTGTTTCTCCAACGTTAAGTAGAAAACTAAGGAGGTTTTCAATGATATTAATACAAGGAATTGTATGTTGTTTTGGAAGTCGTTATCAGTATGGATAAAATATAAAAGTCGTTATGGCAAAGCAGCCTAGGAATACATTAATATTTATAGCCTGCTGCTCATCTGAATCTGAAGGCAGCTGGGAGTAGGATGAAAGTATCCTTCTCCTACTGTCCTCCACCCTTCCTTCGGGGGATGGGGAGGGAGCTAAGGGGCATTTGTATATTAAGCAGCGGTTGCTTGGCTATATCGGAACCATCAAGGGATATAGTAAAGACGGATATAGTTAAGAGGTGAAATTATACATGTGGGTGGGCGTGTGGGCGAAGAATAAAGTCAGAAAAGTTGAGCAAGAAAAAACTCAGTTACTGGGAGACGGCGTGGGCTGCGCCGTGTAAAATTAACAACAGCTGCAAGCGTGATGGATGAAGGCGAGTGTGGGGGAGGGGGAGGAGTATGGAGGAGGTTGGGAAGTGGGGATGGTGCGAGAATAATGGAGTGGAGGACGGCGGGAAGGTAAACAGGTAAATATTATCAGATGTTTTGTGTTGGCGAGGACATGTTGAGGTGGTAACACTAGGGTGGACAAGAATGATGATGGTACGGATGAGGTGAGAAACCTGTCACTGTTTAAATCATAATAAACCTTAATGACAAAGGCTGGCAAAGGTACATTTTAATGCAACACTATTAGTTTAGTAAATTACGTAATATTTTCTTTAACCCCTTGGCCTAAGCGGTGTAAATTGGTTTTGCATTAATTTAACAAATATTACTTCCTTGGTTGAAAGGGTTAATAGTTACTCTACTGTATTATTGCAAGGCTTTTCTGACCATCCCATTCATATTGCTATTGCTCGTAAATCTGGCCGTGAAAAACTGAATAATATTCAATAACACTTATTGCAGATGTAATTTGAGGCGGGGTTGAGCCGGAATGTGTGACGAGAAGTGCTGGCTCCGGTCCAATCAGACAGTTGATGTTGTAGTTGCACTGCAGGGTCCTCCTTCTGTCAAACAATCCGTTCACTGTTAATGATCAATGTTTAACATAATGTAACAAGTCTTAGTCACATCATGAACTCAGACAGCCTGGACATATTAGACTAAGGAACAACTAGTTAATGTCAGAAGCATTTCCTTCTTTTGACATCATCATCAGCATCATCCGGACTTCCTGCCCCACCCTAGGGCACGTTGAGGAGTAGCAACGTCCAGAGAGCCCAAGTTTGCCCAATCCAATGAGCCACGCTTCCATTCACTCATTATTCAAGCTCCCGGAATCCTGGCTCTATCGGATACACCAAGTACATTCACCACGTTCTGTAGCTTCACATAAACCTATCCGATAGAGTCCATCCGAACGGTGCCACGTTAAAAGGGGTGCCAAATCCCTGATCATGCACTTCTCACAACATTCATCCAGCCAGGTTCCCTAGCCTCACATTCTTCCATACCACTCTTCCTCACACACCCATCCACCATATCCCTCTACCTTCTCCTTGACCTACTTTTTTTTTTTTTTTTTTAATGTGCTCGACTCCTGGCATAGGCTTCACAGCCTGCTCCCAAGGCCCAGTAGTCCTCCTACATATCATACACCTCTACATGTCACCACTTCGGCGCTAACACCCACCGTCCATATTGAATACATGCTAGGACTCTCATACAGGACTGGTGTATTGGTATTAGCGGGGGTATTTTTACGACATGTCGGCAGGTCTTCTAGTAGATTAGTAAAGTCTGCTTTACATGAAATTCAAATCCTTAAACTGTTCCCTGCCCCAGAGGGGATTTGAACCTGGGTCCGGTAGGACTGCAGGCCACATCTCTACCGATTGAGCCACCGCCTCCTCTCTTCTTCAAATTCGTTCAGATATACCTTTTTCACCACTCTATTGTTATCCATTCTCTCTACATGACCATGCCATTTCAGTACACTTTCCTTGATTCTGGTGTCCACAGACTTCCTCACTTCGCATCTTTTACGAATCACATGATTTCGTATCCTTTCCATTCTCTGTACTCCACATACATTCCTCAGCAGTCCCATCTCTATTGTACTCACTCTTGACATTTCATTTTCATGCCACACCATAGTCTCACATCCATATGTTAAAGTTGGCACTAACACTCCTTCATGTAACCCTCGCGCAGCTGCAACACTCAAGCCTCTGTTTCATATCAAGGCCTTCATAACACCAGCTGCTTTCCTTCCTTGTGTCACTCTACTTTCCACTTCTTTTGTACATTTTCCTCTCTTTTCTGTCACTGTACCCAGGGATTTGAACTCTCACCAATTCCAGTCTGTCTCCATTCACGTAACATCACATTGGGAGTCACCTTTTCTCTCGATAACATCACTTTACTCTCTTCTACATACTCTCAAGGCACGACGCTCACAGACATCAGCAAAGCTCTGCACTAGTCTACCAAGTTCTTGCCCGGTATTTGCAAGTAGCATTGCATCATCAACATACAAGTTTGAGATATTCCTTCCATCACTATTCATTACCAACGCCATCCCTCTCTCCATTACTCGTGTTTTTACTTCTCTCATCGCCCCATCCATATATATATTGAATAACCATGGGGACATCACACAACCTTGTCGCACGCCCACAATGATCGTGAACCATTCACCTAGATGCCCATATACCCTTACACATGCCTTACTACCATCATGAAAACTCTTGACGACACCTAGCAGCTTACCATCTACACCGTACATGCGCAAAACCTTCCACATTCCTTCTCTGTCTACTTTTGTCGTATGCTTTTTCCAGATACATAAATGCTATAAGAACTTTATAGTCCTTCTCACAAGCCTTCTCCACTATCTGTCTCACTGCAGATATTTGATCCACACATCCTCTGCCACTCTTGCATAATAATTTATTGTCCATTTGATTTCGGTGAGGTTTTATGATGGTACAGCAGAGAAGAAAATGTGCTGGTTTACATGAATTATTGTGCATGTTAACTGACAAGGATACGCCAGGGTTACAAAGCACTGTGTTCAATATTTAACGATAACTAAAAGCTTTCATGATTACGTTTTCTTATGCAATTTCTGAGAAGTTTTAATGAAGCATGGGAAAAATAATATCATTTTAAATCACATACAATGGACACGCACTGAATATTACGAAGTTCTTTGTTTGTCAAGTAATACGTGTTCATTATGTAAATATTGCAGTGTCAGGGTGATGTCACAATTTTATTAAACTCTTCCTCTCTTCAAACTGTTTTATTTGACTAGGGATTACCCTCAGTGTGAAGGGATAAATTTACAACATGCAAACCAGTCAGTAATATCAAGAGTCAATATACTGGGTAAAAATATGTGTTTTACTTATGCCTGACACTTATTTTTGTGTATTCATTTTATTTGCAAGTTAGAATAGGCTAGGTTACAATGGGTTAAATTAGGTTAGGTTAAGTGGTGAAGATTCATACAAACTCCAACAATCCCGACAAACATATCAATCTGGCTCGGGACACGTATTAACTTAAAATAATATTACGGCTGGTGTCTTTCCTTAACCCCCCCCCCCCACACACACACACACTTATATTTTCTCTTTGCTTCTTCTTCCGGTTCTGTCTCCTTTCTTTCCGTCTCTCTCCCTCCCTTTTTGTTCATTTAGCTGAATCAATCTCTCTCTCTCTCTCTCTCTCTCTCTCTCTCTCTCTCTCTAAGCAAATAAAACCCCGATGGCTCATACGATAAAACGAACAACAAGGCAGGCACAGCCCCACTCTATGCCATTCTAGGCTTATCACATCATAATGACACGGTCATTTGTATGCACTTCTTATCTACCCATGTACCCGCCTTCATAATAATGCCCGATGCATTAAATCCCAGGATGACAGTGCTGACAAGGGTGAATTACAAGAAGGTAAAAACAAAGACATACACATCAGCCAGGCAGTTGTTGAGGGTTGTATAAGAGTGTGTTGTTGGGCATGTGTTAGGCTTTATTTTTTAATAGAATCTGCGAGTTTTACCAGCAGTACATATTTTCTTTTTTTTTTTTGGGGGGGTGACTAATTAATTGAATGTCGTGGTGGAGGTGGTTTTAGGTGGATTATTTATGATTATTCATGCTACGAGAGAGAGAGAGAGAGAGAGAGAGAGAGAGAGAGAGAGTGTGGTTGAGCCAAATTATAAGTATAAAAAAAGGGGGTGATACGATAGGTGACTAAGAGACGCGTACAGTGAGGTAGATGGACAAGAGATGTGATACGCAAGAAACAAATCATAAACACAAGATAGAAAGAATATTATACTAAACCAGTCCGACATGCGGACAGATAAGTAAAAATAACGTGAATAGTTTTTGGTTGGGAGCAGTACAACAAAAGAAACAGACGGACACCTTTTTGTATTTTTGTGTTTATGTTCGTACGCTTGCTTGTGTGTGTGTGTGTGTGTGTGTGTGTGTGTGTGTGTGTGTGTGTAAACAACACAGCAGAACCTCTTGCATTTCAAATAAATGGTGAAAATGTAAACCGGTTGAGAATTTTACCTGCCATGAAAGTGTGCGTACAAGTAAACGTAACCTAGGTGCAAATGTCCTTGCTCGAATCCACGACACCTCAGTCGCTTTTGGGCGTCTCAGATCGAGAGTCTTTGAAAACACCAACCTGAGAATCGAGACAATGGTATTAGGATACTTCTATGGCAAATGCTCAAACGAAGTTGCATCCATTGTGCCACCTCTCCTCGGCTTCCTCCGCGCTACGCGATCACATGGTATCGCTCATGACTGAACTGTCACACTGCCATACTGCAGGGTTTCTGCTTATCAGAATTATTTTCTTCCCCGAACTCTTTGGAACTCTCTTCTCCACATTTTCTTTAATGAATGAAGGACACCTGTAACGAGGTGTATGGATTAATTTTATACTTCTTTTATTTCTCCTTCCTCTGTTTTGATATTGTAAAAAAAAAAGAATATCCAGCTGTATGCCTCCCCATCCTCTTATACGGTTCTAAATCCTGGACTACTTACCAGAGTCACATCAAACATCTTGAGTCATTTCACATCCGATGCTTACATCCTAGGACTCACATGGGAGGATAAAGTCCCTCATTCACAAATTCTCCACTGGAAAAAGTTAACTACATAGAAACCATGCTGGCCAAAAAACAGCTCAGATGGGTCGGAGACGTATTCCTCATGCCTAAACACCGCCTTCCCCGCCAGGTTCTGTTTGGCCAACTCCCTGCAGCACTTCGCAACCCAGGGGGACAGAAGAAGAGATATAAAGATCATAGACGGACAACCCTGAAGAAATGTAACATCACATCAAAAGATTTTGAAACCAGTGTCCCTGACAGAAAACAATGGTGAACCCTCTGCAGTGAAGGAAACATTCATCTCGCGGAAGCTCGGAACCTGGCCAGAGAAGAGCGTAGACAACGGAGGCACAACCAGACCTGAGATCTCCCAGCAAACCTGGACTTGACATTCCAACTTTGTGGAGATCAGGATTGGTCTGCATAGTCACACAAGACTAAGAAACGCACCATATTAGTGAGTATAGTATGCGTCGTCTTCTACAGTAGGACAGCGTTAAGTAAAGTAAGTGTGTGTGTGTGTGTGTGTGTGTGTGTGTGTGTGTGTGTGTGTGAGGGATGGGGGGAAATTAGGTGTCGCTATAATCATATTCTAAATCATCATATCTTGGATATATGGGTACATGGATAACAGGGTGTGCTGAAAGGGAAGTTCCTGGATAATGTGGTGTTTGCATAACCAGGTCTTAGTTAAAAATAAAGTTGGATTGGCTCATTATGTGGCGGTAGTCTGCAGTGCCCCAGGTATTCTCATTTACTCCATCCCGTATTTTGCGTAAACATTTCATTTTATGAAGGGAGGTAGTACGAGGCACCAATTAAAGAAATGTTTGGACCATTTAATAAGCATGTACTGTAAGTACAACAAACGAGCTGTGCAGTGAGAAGTGCTGCCGCTTAATAATGAAGCACAAAGATAATCAAGTATTTGGATAATCAGATATCTGGATAATAAGAAAAGAAGGATAATCCAGGCACCTCCATTTTCGTAGGTGGCCATGTCATGGTGCCAGTGACAATCGCTGAGCTGCTTTTGTTGATGTGGAAATTCTGAAACGATGTCCTAACTGGGGCTGAGTGGCTGATCTGTAGGATTCCCGTCAGTTGTCCATGCCACCCACGCTCACATCCTCTCCCCCTTCTCTTCATATTTCTCTCTCTCTCTCTCTCTCTCTCTCTCTGTCAGAGACGAGGAAGGGGAGAGGCAGACAAGATAGCTCGTTCGATTTAGTCTCATGTGCAGGGTACTCTGTGGAGTGGGTTCAACCTTCACTGCCTGCCACCGAGTTTGTAGGGTGGACACTTACAAGCTACTGCCTCTTCACAACAGTGAGTGTTAATAACCTATACCTAATCACCGTCGACTACCAATGTCTACTTTTATATCATCTGCGTCTTGGTTCATTCCTACCTTCCTCCTAACCTACATTATACCCCCATTTATTGCAACTGCGTTATGATTCACCATCTGAGCCTTGCGTCTATCAAAATCTCCTCCTAACCTACACCTTATCAATGTCTACCATCACTATCTTCTGTTTCACTCTCTTTGCCTTGTATCTATTGTACTCTTCACCTAAGCTACACCTCACCGATGTCTCCTACCACAATCTTTTGTTCCATCGTCTGTTCACTGTATCTATCCTTCCTTTCACCTAACCAACACTTTACCACTGTCTACTTCCACTTTCTTCTGTTTCATGAACCGTCTATGCCTTGTATCCGTCCTACCCTCCACCTAGCCTACATACACTGTCAACTTCCATCATCTTCTGTTTTTAGTCTGTACTTCGTATCTGTCTTATTCTCCACCTAACCTACACCGTACCAATATCAACTACCAGTATCTTCTGTTTCACCGTCTGTTCTTTGCGTCTGTTCTATCCCCCTCCTAACTACACTGTGACTTTACCCAATTAAGGGAGAGGAAGAAAAGGGAGTTTTGTTAGTAGGGAGAGATGGAAGGAGAAGGAGAGGAGAAGGGAGAGAAGGAAGGGGGTGTCGAGTGTCTCTGAAACGCTTACGAAAGAGGTGTGTAATACGAGAGGATAGTAAAGAAGGCAAAGGGAACCGAAACAATGTAATTATAGGGTAAGCGAGCATGAGTCAACACAGAATACGAGGAAAGAAATTATAGCGATGAGAGAGAGAGAGAGAGAGAGAGAGAGAGAGTTATAATACTTTAGCTATGACGCAACGAAGGATGCTTAGTTCTTTATAATGGCATTTCATGGGAAAAGAAGTGCACATATAGCAGCAGTAGTTGTAACCCCAGGTTCACCTGAATGTGAACCCAGTAGACTGCAGACTGAAGTTGCCCCTCCCCCCTCTTAGCCCCTTCCCTCCAGCAATCCACCATCTCTCTGTCAGGGGATAGGGAGGGAGTAGAGGGCTCCTTGTATAAGCAGGCAGCAGAGCCCCCCAGCTACGTCGTTGCCACCGCGCGAAGGCTCCCCTCATCAACATCAAAGCAGTGTGTATGAAGCAGGGAGGTGAAGGCGCAAAAGGAATTAAATGTCGAGAAATAAAAAAACAAAATATGAAAGTACGAAGGAGGCGGGCTATTAATTTGTCGTAGTGTAAGAAAGAAAACTCAGTTTATGAGAAAAAGATATAGAAAATTGGGCTGGGTAGTAAACTCAACATTCAATAAGGGAAAGAAATAATAAAGGGTGCAAGTAGAAAACAAGTTAAGAAATGACTACACGAAATGAATTAAAGGAAGAAGGAGGTGAGAAAAGAAGAGAGTAAAGAGAATGAAGTATAAAAGTATAAAGGAAGAAGGAAAGGAGAGGGGAAAATGAAGGGATGGAAAAAAAACAATGGGGGGAAGAAATAAAAGAGAGTAAAGGGTGAGACTGTAAAACGGACGATGGAGGGAGATGAAGAGAAAGAGTGAACAAATGGAGGGAATGGAAAAAAGAAGAATGGTAGAAGCGAAGAAAAAAAGATAGAATCGAGAGAATGGATGGACCGAGGATTAATGATGGTGGAAGTGGAAGTAGTGAGAAGGGAAAAGATCGTAAGAGAAGGACAGAAGTGGAGGAAGGGAAAGAGAATTAAACAGGATGGACCGGAAAATAAGATTACTGAAGAGATATTCCAGAAAAGAATGGTGATAACAAAGAAATGTGGAAGATGGAAAGAAAGGGAAGTAGCGAAGAGTGGGAAAGAGAACAGCAAGAAAGGATGGTGGGAAGACTGATATTCCGGTGTGGGATTCTCAGAAGTATTTTACGATGAAGTCCCTGTCTCAGATTAGTTCTTGGAGGATCGCCAACGGCATTAGAATGTTTCTCTCTCTCTTGCTTTCCTTCGTAAAACAAAATTGTGGTTACGGGAGGAAAACTGTCATGGCTGTTATCTGTTTTGGATGGAAGGACAAAAAAGAAGGACGAGAAGAAGCTTTCGATGTCTCCAGTTATTCCTGTAAAAATAAATCACGGTTACGACAGGGACTCGATCATAAATATGTCCGAGTATCCCACCCCAGGCTCCGATGACATTAACGACTGAATAAAATCGCCTGCTAGTTCCTGGAATAAAATAATAGGAGCAGTCCCGAGCACGAGAGGGTTGACTGTGAGAGAATTAACACTCTCCGGCTCCTGTGGTCACTCTCAGTGGAATAAAATGCCTTGGCGTTAGGTGGAATAAAAAACTAGAATTGTCAGCATGAGTGGGTCAAACAATGGAAACAATTATAAAAGTGAGAAGACAATAAATATAAGGGAAGATGTGGTGAAATGGGAAAATCAAGTGTTGTGAAAAAGGAGCACCAGAGGAAAGGAAATGAAGAAAGAGAAATAGGAAAGTGAAGGAGAGAAATGAGCTGAAGAGAAGGAGAGGGAGGGAGGATGTATAAAAGTAAGACAGTGGAAAGAGGGAAAGGAGACAGATGAAGGGGACAGAAAGGGAATGAACTAAGAAAAGGGAAGGAAGAGAAGACGAGAATGAAGGAATGTAATAGGGAAAGATGGGAAGAAGGGAGAAAGAAATGATAGACTAACGAGAGAGAAAAAGAAAAAGAGCAAGTGACTGGAGGAAGGAATAATGGAAAGGAATAACTGAGAGAGAGAGAGAGAGAGAGAGAGAGAGAAGCAATGGAGTACACAAAGACAGAAACTCATCCAAGTATCAGTATCAGAGGGAGGCAGGTCACCAAGGCCGTGGGAGAGAGAGGGAGGGAGTGAGAGGGGAAGGGGAGAGTGAGAGAGTGACGGATGAAAATCAAGAGTGAAAGAGGATTTTTTTTATGCATAATTAACGGAGAGAGAGAGAGAGAGAGAGAGAGAGAGAGAGAGAGAAGTAAGAGCAGGGTATGAATATCAAGAAGGAAGAGAAGAATCGACAACACATAATCTGCTGAAACAACACGAGGAAATTTTTGTATCAAACATATTAAGTGGGAACGATTACCTTCAGGTGATGTATATCAAGAAACAGACAGTCAGATAAGTAGGCAGATAATGAAAGAGATATTATAGACAGACAGATAGACAGAAAGACAGACTACCAGACAGACAGATAGACAGACAGACAGACAGACAAACAACTAGACATATAGATAGATAGGCTGATAGATAGCTTGATATTGATAGTAGGTATATTTACAGAAACCGTCAGACGCACAGACAAAGCGACAAGCAGACAGACGAGGACAGAGACGGATTGTAGACAGATATATAGACAGGTAGTAGATACATAAATAAACAGAGCAGGCAAATAGTCCCATGATTTTCCCTTGCATAATTGAAATATACGTTAGAAGGCGGGAAATATGTTTGCTGAGATTACTGATGCTTATTTCTCAGAGGGATCTGGAAAAACAGGTTCCACTATTGTTATAATTACCACCCTTTGTTATTTGATCTCTGTTTCTGTCTCTGTCTGTCTGTTTGTCTGTCTGTTTCTCTCTCTCTCTCTCTCTCTCTCTCTCTCTCTCTCTCTCTGTTTGCTTTTACTCCATCCACCTGCTTGTATGTTTGGTTGTGTCAGTAAGAGTAATGTTCCCGGACACCCTCACCCTTTCCGTAATCACTCTCACCATACCAGCCCCTCAACCCTCTACGCACTTTTTCCACCCTCACCCCTCTACCAGTACACACCTCTTCCGTCATCACCTTCTCACCCCTCTACTCACCCTTTCCGCCTTATCTCCTCACCTCACTACACACCTCTTCAGCGATTATCCCTCACTCCATGCAACCTCACCCTCTCACTTCATTACCTACCACTTATGCCTCACCCACTTACCACCCTACACAGCCTCTTAGCCTCCCCTTAACACACTCTCCGTGTCACCCACTCACCCCTCCACACGCCTCTCCGCCTCACCACTTCACATCTCTTTACATCCTCTTCCTCCACACCCCTCTATACACTCCTTCAGCACTCAACACACTCTCGTATCTTTCTCTTTCATTCTCTTTCCTCATTTCACCACTATTGTATCTTCTAGACTTCGTGCACTAGTGCTGAATAATCCCTCTTCGAAGAGGACCAAAATTATAATTTGATCTCTAGACCATACTGTGAAGACCTACTGTATTTACCCTTTTTTCTTTTTCCTCTGTTTCTTCTTTTTCTTCTGCTGCTACTACTACTACTACAACTAAGCTACATTCTTCCAAACACTTCTTCAAAAGTGGCGCCATTCCTTCATTTATTTACCAGTTCATTTCACAGATGGCACTAATGTTCAATGGACAAAGCCCCCCTACTCAATCAATCAATCAATCATTTCCTGTGGCACCCCACGGGATGCATAGGATCTCAATGAACTCTCTCCACCAATATCTGTCTCTTGCCATCTCCTTCAGGTCCCACCAACACTCCTCTCCTGCTTCTTTTTTCATTGTCCTCAACCAGGTTTCCCTCGGCCTACCTTTACCTCTTCTTCCTCTAGCAATCCACTCTGGCACATCCTGTATTAAACAACCTTCTTTTCTGTATATGTGCCCCAGGCACTTCCAGCGAGACAGTCTCACATATTCATTAACTGGTTCCACTCTCGTAATATCCCTTACTCTTTCATTTGTAACTCTGTCTTGCCACTTTACCCCAAGAATCCTTCTCAGTATTTTATTCTCAAATCCTAATACTTTCTGATCTGTTGCAATTGTACTGTACCATGACTCATGCCCGTAAATTAAAATGGGTCTAACCATGGACTTGTAAATTTTCACTTTAGTATGTACCGAAAGCATATTATTATTCCAAACAGATTTCGACATTCCAACAGCTCGCCAAGCCTGTCTAATCCTCTCCTCAATTTCATTGTTTAATGATCCATTAGATGATACAATCGTTCCCAGACATTTAAAGTTTTCTACATTCTTCACCACATTATTCCCAATTACACAATCGATTTGGTTCTCCACGTTCATAATAATAATTTCAGTCTTTCCACAATTTATTACCAATCCCACTTTTTCTCCTTCCTCCACCAGACAATCAAGCACCCCCTGCATCTCGTAAATACTTCCGCAAATCAGTACAATATCATCAGCATAGTCCAAATCCATCAGCTTCTTATTTTCTTTCCAGTTAATTCCTGCACCTGTTCTCCTTACAACCTTTTTCATAACATAATCCATAACCAAAACAAACAACAATGGCGAAAGAACTCTTCCTTGAATCACTCCTGACCTAACTTGAAATGGATCACTCAAAGAACCACCCACCATTACCTTACAAAAAGTACCTTCATGCAGGCTTCTAATGATATTTACAAACTTTTCTGGTATACCATAGAATCTCATAATTTTCAACATAGCTCCACGTGAAACACTATCAAACGCCTTTTCAAAATCCACAAAACACATGTTAAGCGGCATTTTCATCTCATTAGCTTGTTGCATTAGATGCCTTACAATAAAAATCTGATCATTACAACCTCGACCCTTTCTAAATCCCGCTTGTTCTTCTCTTAAAATTTTATCAATTACTGGCCCTATTCTGTTCAACAAGATTTTGGAAAAGACTTTTGCAACTACAGGTGTCAAAGTTATCCCCCTCCAGTTGCCACACACACTTAAATCTCCCTTTTTTGGTATTTTTATAATCACTCCATTTTTCCACTCTTCTGGAATTCCACCATTATCCCAAGCCACATTAAAAAGTTTCAAAAGTGCATTCATCAACTCGTCATTTTCCACCTTAAGCATTTCAGGGAATATTCCATCCTCACCTGGAGCCTTAAAATTCTTTAACTCCTTTATAGATTTTGCTACCTCTTCCAAAGTTATATCCCCTGTTTCTATCTGCAAATCTCTCTCGGCTGGCAAAATGTCCTCTTCAGCTGGGATTGGTCTATTTAGAACAGATTCAAAGTGCTCTTTCCATCTTCCTTTTATATCCAAATCTTTAGTCATCAAATTACCATTTCTATCTCGTACAGGTATTTCCTTCCTTCTCTTTTCAGTCCCAGTTAACTCCTTTATGGCCTGATGCGCTGCTCTTGTGCTCTGACTGTCATTTTTACTTAATTTAATTTCTGTCTCTGTCGCCTTTTCATCATATAGTCTCCTCTTATCACGTCTAACTAGTCTTTTTACTTCAGAATGTAAACTCCTACTCACTTTTTTTTTTTTTTTTTAGTAAGGCATTTTGGTGAGTTTTATGGGATCAAAGGCCACACCATGCAAACTCACCTATTTTCCGATCCTAAGTTCTTGTATGTTTATTAATTAAAGGCAGCCTGCACACAAGTATGTCAGTGTATTTTTGCCGTGTGGAGACCATCCTGTGTTCCTTTGAGAATGTTGGCAATCTTTTTTAGAATGAATTTCACATCCTCTTACTCTTTATCTACACTTGTCCCTCTCCACATAAGCCTCTCCGTCCCCCATCTCCCTCTTTCTCTTTCACCACTTCCTTCATCTTCCCCATCCTTATCCCTCACTCCCTTATCCCACTACACATCCCTTCCACCCACACCACACCACACCCTACCATTTCATTCTAACCCTTTACAGCAATCACGAAGAGAACAGATCTTGATATTGTCCCTTCCTTGTTTGGCCTGCTCTTGGAAAGACTGTTCTTCCTTTTACGCTTGTGAACATCAAACCCACACACTTAATAGCAGTTAGTGGTGCTTGAACCCACTCCAGAGCGACACGGAAATAGTGTCAAAATGACCGGACCACGGAGCCATCTTGCACATTCTCACCTATTCCCCTCAAATCCCAACCTCAGTCCTTGATCCGCATACAGTATAGGCTACATGAACTTACGAGTGTTTCTAGCGCCATTTCCTTGGCGATTTATTTGCATATCACAACTTAATGTACCGTATGTTATTTATATATTTGTTATATTAAACAGACTGCATAAATAACAAAATAATATATCAATTTACCATAAGTAGATATAAACTAATGACAAAAAGGTACTTGCGAGCCTCCTATGCCGACAAGAATAAGACCCCTTGCACACCCTATTCTTCTATCCCTCTGTTTTTCAACTATGCCATCCTCTTTCTGTGCCATCACGCTTACCTCTCAACTCACCTACACAGTGCCAGCCCGTCAGCTTCCACTGCACTTCCTCTTCACCCTTTCCACTCTCACTGCATCCCCTGTTCACCCCATCCTCTTCCACGGCATCCACTGTTCTTTTTATTGTGTGTGTGTGTGTGTGTGTGTGTGTGTGTGTGTGTGTGTGTGTGTGTGTGTGTGTGTGTGTGTGTGTGTGTGTGTGTGTGTCTTATTCTTCATCAATGCTTGTTTTTTAGGGAGTTTGTTGTTTGTGTATGCATGCTGTGGTGAAAGGGGTATATTTGAGGGAATCTGAGGTGAAAAGGACGCGTGGAATACCAAGAACACGGATAGATATGGTAAATGAATGTGAGAATAAGCAAGGTATGAAAATGCATTAAATAATAAATTTTCCAATTGTGAGAAATCTATGGATGAAGTGTGTATGGAGACACAAACGACAAAAGTTCCACCCTTTTGTTTGTAACTTCGCAGTCGACGGAATGCTCTATATCATCTGGCAAGGTGATGCACATTTTTGGGTGGATCAGTGAGATGGATCCGAGAAACTCGAGGGCTTGAATGCTGAATGAATGGATGTGTGGCTTATGATTACTATAGTCACGGCGCTCGACTCTGAGGTTGTTGTTATCGTACCCTGGCAACCTACCATTCAAAAGTGCGTCTGATTTCGTGTATAATATGAGAGGCTTGTGATTCGTGTATAATATGTTCGTGTATAATAATATTCGTGTATAATATATTCATGCATAATAATATGATTCAAGTATAATATGAAAGTTAATGTAAACAAAAGTAAAGTTATGGTGTTTGAGAGGAATGAAGTCACAGAGTGTGCAGTGAGGTTGGATGGTGAGGAGATGGAGAATGTGAGTGCATTCAAGTACTTGGGTAGTGTGATGAGTAAGGATGGAACTTTGGGGGATGAAGTACGTGAAAGGGTACAGCAGGGAAGAAAGGTTGTTGGTACACTGAAAGCAGTGATGAGAAATAGGGAGGTGAGTATGGAAGTTAAGAAGTCACTGCATGATGGTATTGTGATCCCTACCCTGACGTATGGAAGCGAGGCATGGACCTTGCGAGAGGGGAACAAGTCAAGAGTGAGAGCAGTGGAAATGAGTTACTTGAGAGGAGCATGTGGAGTGACGTGGAGGGACAGGTTGACGAATGAAGAAGTGAAGGAACGCTGTGGGGTAGATGTGGATGTGGTTGAAAAGATTAGGAGAAATACACTGAGGTGGTTTGGACATGTGGAGAGAATGGAGAATGAAAGACTGACTAAGAGGGTGTATGTAGGTGAGGTGGAGGGAGGGAGAGGGAGGGGTAGACCGAGGATGAGGTGGAAGGATGGAGTTGAGAGGTATATGAGGGAGGGGGGGGTGAGTTGGGGGGAGGGGAGTCAAATGGTGGGTGAAAGAGTGACTTGGAGGCGTTTTGTCTGCGGCCACCCTTTGCGGGATTAGGGCGTCGGGCTGTAGATAGTAGTAGTAGTAGAAGTATAATATGATATGAAATCGGACGCTATTTTGAATGATAGGATTTTACCTGGTCATGGCGTAGTGGATTGCTGCCTGACTCTCACCTGAGAGTCCCAGGTTTAATTCCCGGCATAATGGTAATAAACTGGTTAATTTTTCGTGTGTAAAATACATGTTTCTCTCTTCAGGCAGTTTCAGCTGTGCGTTTGTTTGTTTGTCCACACGATATCTCCAAATGTTCTCAATGAATATCAGTTAAATTTGTGGATGGGTGGACCATGTACCAAGAAATAATTGATTAAATTTTGGGTCGGATCAGGATCCAGCAATGGCACTGGCGGAGATATGCGCTCTCTGAGTGCTTTCTAGTTAATAATAATAATAATAATAATAATGATAATAATATTATTATTATTATTATTAGTAGTAGTAGTAGTAGTAGTAGTAGGCTATTAGTATTAGTATCATTAATATTAATACTGTGACTACTACTACTACTACTACTATTACTACTACCACTACTACTACTACTACTACTACTACCACTACTACTATCATCATTATTCAGTTGGAGATATTTGTTAGTTCTTCCTTTATCCTGTTTTTCTCTTGCTCTCTGGACCCTACCTCACTCCATCTTTGGGTGGGAAAAGATGATAATGATGAATTATTAGTACTCAGTAATCTACAGGTCGTTATAATTCAACTTAAGCAGGATATTTCGCATTGAAAATGTGAGGCTGGGTTGTGATGGGTTGGGGTAGAGATCGGCAACCGGCGGCTCTTTTAGGACACTTTGCGGCTCCAGGAGCTTCATAAATAATCATTTATTCTTTCAGAACGAAGGCACCATATATCACACGCAAGGCAACATCAGGTTTTTAATTCAACTTCGAAAAGATCCATAGGCATCAATCGTTATGTTTTCAAGAAATGCAAGCCATATGTCCTTCCTAAGCTGAACTTATGCAGAGAGAGAGAGAGAGAGAGAGAGAGAGAGAGAGAGAGGGGGGTTAGGCCCGAGGTTTGACTCGTCCGGTTCCTGTCAGTTCCCTGATTCCCCACTACTGCCGGCATTGTCGCCAATGTACCTACTTTGCCACCAGAATTTTAGAAGATTTCGGTTTATGAGACAATTTTTTTGTACTGCGGCTCCGAGAGTACCATAATTTTATAAAATTGCAAAATAAATGTCTCTTCTAGCTTTAAGGGTTGCTGACCTCTGGGTTGGGGAAAGGGAGGTTAGAGGGGTTGTGCTGGGACGGGTAGAGCAAAGCAAGGCTGTGAGATGGGGTGATGGCAGAGGGAGTGTTGAAGGGGAAAGATGGCGGATGAGGAAGGAAAGGAAGGGTAAGGGAAAGGTAGGAGGCGAGGAATGAGGGAAATAGGAAGAAAGAGTAGAAGTATGAGGGAGATTAAGGATAGTGTGAGGTGTGGGGATGAGGGTCTTTTTCATATTGTGTCTATTATCTTCCCACCATAAGCATATAAGTCTCCTAGACAGTGCCATTGAACGTCAAGTTAAGCGATGAATTCTAAAGTTCAGTATTATTTGCATCTCCTTCAGAGTGGGTGAAGCTAGTGATTACGAGTCTACTGGCGGTTTCTATACCTTGTTCTGTTGGGTTTGGGCGATTTTTTTTTTTTTTTTTTTTTTTTTTTTTCTGCATGGGGGAATGGCGGCTCAATGGCAGAGAGTCTGATTAGGGACAGAGTCGTGACTTTGCGCCGAGCCCGGGTAAGCTGCCATGCCTGGAGAGGTTGGGCTCTCCTGTCACCTAGCTGGTTGTAGCACCTGTGGCTCAGTGGGTCACAGCGCTCTGACCGAAGGGTCGGAGGTTCGAGTCCACTCAAGGGTCATTGGTAAACATCAGGAAGGGCAACCGGTCATAAGTGCTACACGCTCCAAAACCAAAGTCCTCTATCCAGTGTAACGCCTTAGCCCTTATCGAAAAAAGGGAACATGGCGAAAAACTTAAAAAAAAAAAAGTCTTTGTTGCACTTTGCAGTGCTTTCTCTGTTTTTGCCGTCTGTGGTTTTATTTCAATATTGCTGTTCTTGTGCTTTTTCTCATGTAAGTAATGTTTTCTGTTTTTGTTGTGCTTTTGTTGTTTCACACCCTGTGCTGTCAGTTTCATTTCTGCATTTCGATGAGCTTTAGCTTTATTTTGCATTTCAGTCCGTATATTTCTGTCCTGTTATTCACTGGCAAGATTCAGTCTGCACGCGTTTTAGTGTTACTCCTCTCTCTCTCTCTCTCTCTCTCTCTCTCTCTCTCTCTCCATGCCTTCTAATCTTCGCCATCCTCAGACAAATCGTTAAAGGAAGGGTTCATGAACTCGCTCGTCATTTCTTCGTTCTCAAAAATTCCTCTTGATTTCCCCCTTTCTCCCTTATCTTTTTCTCCTCCATATCTCTTTCTCTCCACTGTTCTTGGTCTCTCCATTACTTATCCCGCCTCGTCCTACCGTTTCTTTTCTACATTATATTTTATTTTCTTTCACTATTTTTTTCCCCTCTTTTTTATTCACCTTCAAATATTTAGTAATCCATGGAAACTACTGGATCAAGAAACAGACCAGGCGTAGCGAACTGAGGGTGAAAGCTTGACTAGGTGTGTTTATAAGTAAGTTGGCGGGAGGAGAAGAGTCAGAGAATGAGATGGAAGGAGAACAGATGCAAGAGTACGGTACGAGTACATACCGAGGAAGAGGGACCCTTTATGAGAAGAAAAATGCCACGTCTGTCCACTTCTCTCTGTGCACCGCTTTTTTCACCATGTTTTACCTAAAGAATGTTGCAGTGAAAATAAACCATGATCAAACTGCAATTTTGTTAACATGCTGATCAATGATTATTCATGTCACTTTTTCTACTTCTGTTCTTCTTCCATCTCAATGTCTTTCCTTTATGTCATGTTATATTCGTTGCCTTTCGCTAAAAATTTTTGAAATAAAATAATTTGAGCTCCAACACGTAATTTTTAAAACATACTTGTCATTGATTCCACAGTGTTTCATTCTTCCCATCTTACATCACTTCTCCTTATTCCTCTGTTTCCGTCCTCTGTGTCATGTTATTTTTATCACGATTCACCATAAACTGCAGAAAATAAAATTGGGGAAGATTGAGGAGGCGGCAGATAAACACATCCATCAATGGTTCTTAGTTCATTTCTCTCTGTTCTCACCTGGTATAACACTTGTCGTTTTCTCTCTTTTTTGTTTTAATGTCCCGTTGTTTTCAATATTATGCACTGAAAATTTCTGAAATGAAAAGTATACATGGGGAGCTACAACGAGGATGTAATCTGTCAAACACGCTTTTAATTCATTCTACATTCTTTCATGTCTCCCTGTTCCTTTTCCGTTCTCTCCTTTTACCTTTTTCATGTCATATTTTCACTGACATCCGCAGAAAAATTGTGGAAAATGATACTGTAGGAAGGGTAGAGGAAACGAAAAATAAACACATCCACCATTGGCTTATTGTTCACCTTCCTCCTTTCTCTTCTTTATAGAAGTTTTTCTCCGTTTCTCCTCTTAAGTCATTATTTTTACTGTCATCCAATGGAAGCAACTTTCAAATACTGTCATCACCTAACTTTAACTCTTCCTCTTTTTCTACTTCTCCCCTTCGCTTCCCCCATTCCCCGTTCCTCTCCTTTGTTTATCCTGTTAAATTTACTACCGTGGAGGGGAAAGGCCAGGTCAGGGAAAAAGCATGTACATGTTTCTTCCCCTCCATCCATTTCTTCTCTCTGTTCCTCTCCTTCCCTGTTCCTTTCCTTTATATATCCTGTTAATTTTCAATATTATATCGTACGAAATGTCAAGGAAGAAAAGGCCGTTTCAAGGAACAAGCTCGGAAACTGTGTGCTCGTGCCTTACTGGTACTCTGTCACTCTGCACTCCAGCCGGAACATTCCCAAAATATTACAGAGTGCCGATAGGACTTGGAAAGGTTTTCATAAAGTATCTCATCCAAATGATGGCAATAAGCAAATTTCAAATAAAAATGCATTAGTATCTAAAATAAGGCAGTATACCTGTATTTTGACTTAAATATTAATCTACCCAGAATAAAGACCGTATTCATAGTACAGCTCAACCATTTGTTATGATCAAAAAATAAAGGTGCAGTATTATCAGAAGTACGTATATGTGATCGTATTTATTTCTTAAGTATTCATCCTAGTATGGTAGTGTAGCATTCGGCAACTATACCTTAAAAAAAAAAAGTACAGTGAAAACCTACGATCATTGAGACAGGTTAAAAGCAGTTTATTTCATGGATACGAACCCTGACCTCGACTTTCGCATCTCTCTCTCTCTCTCTCTCTCCTGTCTCGGATGATGGATAATAAAATTAGTCGCCGCGACTGAAAGAATTATGTCTCCTGATATACTAATATCAGTATTCGTGGCCGGCTTCCCTGCCAACAGTTTTCCTTTACCCTGCCTTCACTTGCAGTTCACGCCTGCCCCGCTGCAAATGAAACTGTCTAGGTGGCAGGAGATGGTGAAGATTTTCATTACTTAACTAAAATTGTTCATTTTTATTTTGTATCTTTTTCCTAAATTCTAGTGTACTGAATGGCTTGAGTTAAGCGAGAAAGATGTTCTAAACCTACCCCAATTAACCGTCAAACAACGGCTGACACGTTTTGAAATTTACTGTGGTTAATGCTGGTTTAAAATCAGACGATGTTTTGCACCATGGGGACACCTTCCGTCTGATATATATATATATATATATATATATATATATATATATATATATATATATATATATATATATATTGTTATTTTAAGAAAGAAATCTGTATCACATCGGCCATATCTCTCCAACATTCCAAGCCATGAGTCTAAATTAATCTCCCACTCGCTTGCTTTCTTTTTTGGAACCCTTTATACAATAATGTATAAGTATTTTTTTTTTCGTCATAATACCGGATAATTTCGGTGTTATATTTCTCTTGTTTATTTTTGATGTACAACCATTCCTTTTTCCCCAAGTTTCTGTGGAACTTCCTAATTATTTACAGTACATAAGGATATTTTCGCTTACATTAAAGATGACTCCAGTTAATTCGGTGTGGCATGTTACAGTTGTTCCAAAGATCCCTCCCCCCTCCATCCCCCCCTCTCTTTCTCTCATAACTTATTCGACTTCTTTTCTTCCTCATGTTTGCATTACCCTATTCATGTGTTAGAGTTGAGGGGGAAAACTGTCTGTGAAAGAAGGGAAAAAGGAAATGAAATAAATTTAGAAGCTTGAGAAACGGAACAAAGAGAAGGAATGGAAAAGGAGAATTAGGAGTGGAAAGAGAGGAAAATCGATCATAAAAGGAAAATACAAAGAAGCAAGAGAAAACGAAAAAGAGAACAACAGGTATTAGGCAAGAAATAGGATATGCAAGTTCAGTTAAGGAAAAGGAAAACTCACAGAGAGGAAGAAACCGGGGGGGGGAAAGACTGACGGAGAGAGAGAGAGAGAGAGAGAGAGAGAAAGAGAGAGAGAGAGAGAGAGATATGTTCTGTCATTTTTGTGTTATACGAGTAGGTCCCACATTGTCTTCCTTCCCACATTTCAGGTCATATCTCGATAACTGTGTGTGTGTGTGTGTGTGTGTGTGTGTGTGTGTGTGTGTGAGAGAGAGAGAGAGAGAGAGAGAGACCCCCCCCCTCTTTTTTAGTCCATCTCTTAGGCCAGACGCTTGCGCTTCTGTCAATGAAACATGCAGTTTTGTGTATTTTATGATATACAAGCCGAAAAGGGAGGGCTGATTCGGCCTTCAGCCAATATACGGTACCTAATGTAACTTTTCAACATTCAATTAATCCTAATAAATCATAACACTCCCTGGATCATGCTGAATCAAAATGTGTATCAGATGTGGGGGTAGACTCTAAGGGAGCCGAGTTTATAAGTAACAAACATACAAACATTCGCCTTTATTATTATAGATATCAGTCATTGTTGGCTTTGCTGCAGCGTTCATTAAAGAAGGGTTCTAATATTCCTTAGTTCATTGCCGAAAACATTTAATAGTATCATTGTTATATAAAAAGTATGTTACGCATTGTTTTTACTGTATTCCGTACTAACTACAGAATGAAGTACATGTACTAGGTGTCTTTCCTAACGGAAGGCAATGTTCTTGCCTTGAAGATAGCTCTAAAGATATATCGGGGCCGAATAAAGAGGGGGTCAAAACCCCCAAGACCCTCACACCAAGTGTCTTCCACTTTTCCTCGTTTTGAGGTTGATTTAGTTTGCACGCATCAGTCTCAAGACCCGAGAACAGTTCATCAAAACGCTTACCCATTTCTTAAAATGACGTAATTTTACGCTTTATACTTCCTATGTCCAGACAATTTTATTCAGCTTAAGAGAGACTCATGCATAGAAGGGAATGGTGAAGTCTACATCTAACCCCTGCAGTTCGAAAAGTCTCTAAACAGAATAAAAATGTCTAGGAATAGAAAAAAATAAAATAAAAAGTACGTCACGGGCGCAAAATAGTTAAGTGGACAGCAAAGACGGTATCAGCGGAAAGAATACAGTATATATGGCATTAGGTCGTTCATATAATACTCCTACTTTAACTTGGCCTAAAACTGCCAGCCATCTCTACACCTTGAATGCTGAGTTATGACAAGAAATTAGCACCAGGATATGATGATGGTGGCGAACACTACTGAATACATCGACACAGCATTACGTTATTCTGTCTCTGGCCTACAAGAAACAGCCTCTAATGGACAAAAATTCGCGCCAGTTAAAGGCAAAAGAACTATATGAACCTTCTACCCACAACTTCTCCCCTTCTTTTCAGTTCAAATGGTGGTAATGTTAGGTAAAATGATCACGAAGCCTTATACTGACTCTGGACCCTGATTCACAAACAAACAAATAATTAACTTTCTCTTAAGTATGAGTTTCATTTGTAGGAAGAAGAAGCACAGAAACTTGCTATATTCCTTCCCTGTCCTGCATAAAAATAACAGCTCATAATTCTTTTTTCGTCCTCACGATTTGTTTTTGGTGAAACAACAAAAGACTTGCAAATATTCTTCCCTTTCTTTGTCCTTCCTGAGAACAAAAAATAATAACGAATCTGAGTAACGAGTGGGAATCGAGCGTATATTTGAGAATCCCGTCTCTGCTGTGCTCCTTCACGCACTTTAAACCCTCATTCCCTCTTATATTTCCTAATTCAAAACCCGCGCCAAATGTTTCCACCAATAAATCACCAAGGAACACATTTATTTACAACAAATTATGGTCTCTTCCTGTCCACAACTCCCTCCTCTCTTTCTCTCTCTCTCTCTCTCTCTCTCTCTCTCTCTCTCTCCTAATTTCCTCATTCTAATTTACGTCCTTCTTTTTCTCTTTCTCTGCGTTATCACTTTCTTTTCTCACTCCCTCCTCCTCCGTCCTTCTCGCCTCTTTTTAAATTTTCTTTTATATGCCCCATTTGTAACCCACATCTCCGTTTCCTTTGTCCCTGCTTCTCTCTCTCTCTCTCTCTCTCTCTCTCTGCCAGCAAATAAATATCCCCGTTCCCAATGTGCTTTATCAGGTTAAAGGTTTAGCCGAGTTAGGTGTGATTAACGGCGCCACGGTTGTGCTGGCAGCCCTGCGAGCGTGACAGATGCATGGGGTGGAGAGGATGTAAAATTTGTGAGTCGAGTTTGGAGTATTTGCTCTGTGAAAATTTATTGATTCCTGAAGAGGCTGATTCAATCTTTGTCCTTGCGTAGCTTGTTTGGAAGAGAAAATAAAGTCTCTGCAATGAATGTGTCATACATATGCCACTGAGATGTTTTTACACTCCACCTAACAAAGTCAGAGGAGGGTGCTGTTATCACTGGGATCAATAGGTGTCCGTCCGTAGAGCTGGGCGGCTGGCCAGGCGTTTCCGGGCCAGAACTCAGAAAGTATTCACTATAGAGTCATGAAATTTCACATACTTATATGTCTTATAGTAATCTGGTGCCTTTTGATAGGTAGAATGCTGTGCTTAAGTTTTTTTTTTTTTTTTTTTTTTTTTTCATCATCCGGATCTCCTTTCCCACCCCAGGGCAGGGTAAGGAGCAGCAACGTCCAACCAGCACAAGTTTGCCCAATCCAATGGCCACGCTTCATTCACTCATCATTCAAGCCCCCGGAATCCTTAAAAAGTAAAAAAAGGAAAAAATTCCGAGATTTCAATGCAACCTGGGCAAAGAATCTGAAAGGTTTAGGTTATGTGTCGTCAATGCGTTCTCCTTACGTCCATCTTTAAAGGAAAAGATGAGGGGGGGGTTGAGGGCCATTATGCGCTTGGTTAGGTGTGCAGGGAGGTGGGGGGGTATGTTATTGATCAGGTGGTGGGTTGCCACAGCTTAGTGTTGCCCATGTTATTTTTGAAGAAACACTGCCTTTGAGGATATTCACGTATTAGCTAAAACAGCATATATGCATGAACAAATTTGCTGTTTATATTCTCTAACAGGAGTTTTATTATGAGTTTACTTAGTCCACGGCAGGTTCTTCCGCCGAAACAGAACTTTTGACTGTTACGTGGTAAGTCGTATCTCACCACTCAAACTATGACTGGCTGGCGAGGGAGCTGGCACTTTTAGAAGAGGACCTGCGTCTGCCAATGCAGTCACCCTGCCGTTTGTGAAACTTCCGTTTTGGTGAATAT
This sequence comes from Coenobita brevimanus, assembly GCF_032717465.1. Taxonomy (NCBI): domain Eukaryota; kingdom Metazoa; phylum Arthropoda; class Malacostraca; order Decapoda; family Coenobitidae; genus Coenobita; species Coenobita brevimanus. The sequence continues at coordinate 16,610,116 of NC_136966.1, forward strand.
GAATCAACCGTTTTCACTGAGAATCACAGGTGCTACATTATGTGCTCTTATATTATTCTAGGTTTAATGTTCATGCACTGACGGTTTGGCAGTAAGGCGTGGCCAAGTTTCACGCCACTATTTCAAGCCGCCCCCGCCTTTGCCCGGTGTGACTAAGGTGAATGACCTATGTGATGATGCGATCTGATATTGCCAATCACTCGAGCATATCTTGGACCTGTGATATATCCCCTGTCGAACAAAACTGTACATATATGTCATCATCTCCACAATCATCTACCAGTTTTTCGGGGAGGAACTCAGCTTCAAATACTGTTCCATCCAACTGTGGCATCGAGTAAATATGGAAACGCGTCAAGAATTCCACGTGGATCTTGCGTCACGTAACATGAAATTTGCCGTGGTGAAGATTGACGTGTGTGGAAGTGGTTGATTGATGGGGTATCCAGTGGCAGGTGTGAGTGATGATTGGTGGCGCTAGAGAGGCAACGTTGTGTGTGTGTGTGTGTGTGTGTGTGTGTGTGTGTGTAACAGAGAGAGAGAGAGAGAGAGAGAGAGAGAGAGAGAGAGAGATAATCCATCGGTAATCTGTGATTTTGTGAAATTATCTCTCTGTGACTGACTGGCTGATTGAATGTTACACACACACACACACACACACACACACACACACACACACGCATATATATATATATATATATATATATATATATATATATATATATATATATATATATATATATATATATATATCATCAGCCGTTTGAGTATCCACTGCAGGACCGGCCTATCCCGACCGAATTCGGGACGATACAGCCAATGTATCTCTACCAAGTGGCTTAGGCTGTCTGGTAGAGATTTTATGTAGGGTGAGAATTGCTTGTAAGTGTAATTGTAGTGTTGGAATGGCTTTGGATGTGTGTGTAGTCTATGAACCAAGTGTAATCGGCCCGCGCAAGGCGACTGGGTGCAAGCATACTTTATAGTAAGCGACACTGGTTCAACCACAGCACCCCTAATGTCCGCATTTATATATACAGTATACTGTACATACATACATATATCTATATATATATATATATGAATGTATGTATAGTATACTGTATATATAAATGCACATATAGATAGACAAATAGATAGATAGATATAGATATAAATATTCCTTATAATAGATAGGGTCATAATAACAGCCGTTATTGTTTTTGTCTACGGCGTAGCCGACGTCTATAAGTGGTACACCTGGGTATTTTTTTTTTCTTTTTGCAGGAAAGTTCGAGTATCTGCTCTTTGGAAGCTCTGAGCGTTGTTCTTATGATATACGAAGTTGCTCAGCTCGAAATTTTAAGTTGATTACATGTCAGCTGTTGCGTTAGCTGATGCATCAGCTGACTTTTAGGGTAATTTCAATTTCGGTTATAAAGAGGCATTTTAGCGATTTTCTCATGAAATGCAAAGGTGCTCAGCGTGAAAATTTGAGTTGATCTGACACGTCAACTGTTGCATCAGATAATTATTTAGTAATTTTCAGTTTTAGCCATAAGGAGGCATTTTTAATATAACAATTTTGCATATTGTATGAGTTTCAATGAGAGAAACTTTTAAAAAGTTGCAATATTTTCGCCACAGTTCTTCGAAAACAGTTTCTTTTTCCTGAGTGTTTGTATATGCGCTTGTAAGTTTGTAAAATTTCCATCACAGTTCCAGTGGGTTACATAGCGAACGCATTCCACATGCATCTTGCGCATCCATTGAGATGGTTCAGCTTTAATATTAAAGGAGACATTTATACTAAGATCGGATTAGGTTAAGAAAATTATTGCACTCTACAATCGTGGACAAAAGCTTACTTAATATTTCACTACTGTTTTCAGTTCTCAGTTTAACCTTTCTAAACTGAGAGAGGCTTGGCTTCCTTCTCTTCCCATAGGTGATTCTCCTTGATATGATTGGTATGATAGGCCATGAAGGAAAATAACGAACATATCCTTAGTGTTATGAAAATTTAATGGAACATTAGACGATTTCTCTTTCCCGACTGTACAGTACTGTACATTGATATCTCGTTCTTGACTGTTATGATTTCCATCCCTCGTTTTTGTTCGTCCTGTTTCAGCTAGCGAGTTGGTTAGGGAGAAGATCTGACTTCGTTGCTGTTTTTGTCAAAAATATCGTGTTTGATCACAATAGTTAGAAGACAACTACTCCTGTACCTAATATGGATAAATTTATCTACTACATTCATCTTTTCCTTATGGTGTTCCTTCTTCCCTTCACTCTTCTTCCCTTCCTTCTCTTTCTGTTCTCTTCTAACCCTCTGAATCTTTTATCCTCGCTTCACGTCCTTATATCCTTCCTTAGCCTTTTCTTCTTTCCCCCAATTCCCCCCCCTCCCCGTTCCCTCACTCTCTCCTCTTCCTCTGCCTCCTCAATCAACCCTTCCCCTCTACACATACTCCTTCGTCTCTTTACTTTTAATCACTCTCCCGGCTAGCTTGTTCCCCGGGTACCCTCCTCGTTTCACTTGGACAGACATAACCTCCACCACACCCAATCTCACTCCTCACCCTCAGCCTGACCCAACCACACCCCACCCTGGATCACCCAACTTCACCCCACACCACACACCCTGTCTCTGCTCAACTTCTACTCAACCTGACCCACACTGCCTGACCCCACCCTACACCAAACAGCCTCGCCCCACCTCACGCAACCCCATCCCACCCTGGCTCACTCTGTCTCACCTTACCCAGCCCCTTTGCGTTACTTTTCATTTTGCATCACCACACCCTGCATCACCCTTCCTCCTCCTCCCAGTACCCCACACTGTTGACCTCTCCATGTCCTGCTCGACCTCGCCCAGTCCCACTCCCGACGCCTGACAAGGCTTGGGTAAGAACATTCAGAGGTCAATCGATACTGTCCTCACCTCTCGCCACCCACCCATCCTTCGATACCTTCACCCTCTCACACTGATTTCCTTTCTTACTGGGTCGTACTGTAAGTGGCTTGGGATATTTCGTACCACCCTTCCATTGAGACTTACCCTGCACAATACACATCAATCTCCTCTTGTGAATTGTTGATGGAAACTAGATCGACATTAAGCATTAAAAAGAGTATACAGGAGAAAATGAGCCTGTAATATACAAAATGAAGTGCAAAGGAAAATGTGTACAAAATCTGCTCCACCACCTAGAATACTAGTCAATCGGGTTTTGTGTCAATGATTTAATACTATGAGCAATTTTTTGATGTTCTTGTTAATACTGCCAGACGATTCATTAAGGGTTAACCCTTCGATATACTGTAACTGTCTAAGCTTTAGCTGAAAAATGCACGGCTGGAGTAGGAATAAAATTGGTAAACCTTTGCAGGACTTATCTAGTAGGGAGTCTTGATCCCCAAAACCACCAGGCGCCCATTAGGTTAGCCTACAGTATATAGTTACACCTCAACTTGATGATTTTTATTTCTTTTTTGAGTTATAGGATGCCATTTTATATTCTCAGTTCAGTCATTTTAAGGCAGCTTAATAGCGATTATTAACTAGATCTGCCCGTAAACTCCATCATCATTATCAGTTACATTTTCACGTTAATTTGATCACCTTTATCATCATCATCATCATCATCATCATCATCTCCATCTACAGTTATATTTCTCGTTAATTCGATCATCATCATCATCATCATCATCATCATCTTCAGTAACTTTGCTCATCACCTTCATCCTCGTCATCATCATCATCATCTTGTAAATTCAATCATCATTATCATCATCAATATTATCCTCCCGAAATTTCGATCATCATCAAAATCATCATCAGTCTATTCCCCACTGCGAATTCTACTAGATATTTTCTCAATACTGAATATGAAAATAACCTCTCTGGTAGCTGAACTTAATATCCACTTGTATGTATGCATGCCCATAGTTATTCTGATACGGTATCATAATTATGGCAGTATCTACTATTGATATATAATTGTAAATGTTGAGTGAGTGTGAAGTGCGCGGGATTGACGGCGACATAGTTAATCCCTTCAACACGAGCACGTTTAATTTCATCTTGGAAAAGATGACTTTATTAAGATCAGTGTTACTCAATTGAGAAATGACAGAAAATTTCACCTATATCTTATGTTCTTATTTAAACTATCCAAGGGTACCGAGAATAAAGTGGAAAAAGAAAAATGGAAATGAAGAGAGTAAATGATAAAGAACATATTTTTCTAAAGTTATATTAGGCTGGCTTCACTTAGGTTAGCCTAGTTGTAGACGCAGACAGCCTGCCGGAAGATACTGCAGAGGAACTTTTATGGTGGTGGGTGACGCGACGGGAAGAGGGTTAACAGCGGCTTAATTCCTGAGTTGTCAATGGCCTACTTTGGATTTTATTTCTGCTGATGTTAGGCGATTACCCAATTTCATTCCTGGAAACTGTTTCATTTTCTCTTCCTGTGACTATTTGATACTATTATTCAGCTCTGGCACGACTACTTGTAGTGAAAAGGAAGATGAAGGCTATATTAACCTTCCCAAGTTCGAAAAGTCTCTCCTAGGCTGAATATAATCGTGTGAAGATAGCAAGGTTATTGAAAAACACGTCATCGGATTCAAAGGGGGGTTAGGTTTGCTCTCAGAAAAGCGTTAGGCCCTGGAAATGTAATTTTTTCATTGATTGTGTATCGGCTGAAAAAAAAGGTCTTACTTTATTCCGACCAACACCAGACGATTGGTATTCAGGTTGTGCGAGTGACCCAGTTCCGTTAGTAAAAGGAAACTGATAATAGCAATAACGTGAGGCCGACGTTGTGGTGACAATACATAGGTGGTTCTGGACTTTCTTACTGTTTGCTTGTGACCCACACTAACTTAACGTTGGTCCAGTGGACTCCAGGCTAAAGTTGCTCTTCTCCTGCCGTCTACCTTCTTCCTTCTGGGGGACAGGGATTTGAGGGGCGTTTGTATAAGTGAGTAGAGGAACCGTCAAACTATGTCGGTGACCTTGCATGAAGGCGTCATCTCCAGCTCAGGAAATCATTTTTTTTTTTTCTTTTTACTAAATAAATATGAATGCTTACAGTTCCGGCCCGACTCTTTGGTCAGGCGAGGGTACCGTGTTTGAGGTTCGTGATCAGGCAGGGTTTACACTGCACAGGAACTTTGTTATTTAATCTGAACCACCTTTCTGGCAAAACTGGCAAGGTGAAGAAACCACTGGCTGAAAACTGCTCTGCATTATACTTCTGCTAATGACATATATTTTAAAATCAGGGCTTGAACGTTGATAGCAGACCTGCCCCGCCCATGTTAGGCGTGTGCAAGCCGGTTGCTATATAGACGTATTCTGGTAAAAGGCTACCGCTGGGAAATACCTCCATAAAGCACATGTTGACACATATGGCGCCAATAGAGTAAGCCATTAACTAAGTCAGACACACAGGCAGAAAGACAGATAGACTGATGTATAGATAGATAGATAGACAGATTGATAGATAGATAGATAGGTAGGCAGCTTAATACTGTCGATGGATAAATGGATAGATATACAGATAAGATATATCTGTAGACTGACAGACACCAAACAGAGGGACAAGTAGACGATAGACCAATAGATAAACAGATAGTAAGGCAGCTAGTTGGATGGACGAATAAATATACTGACAGGCAAAGAAGACATGTGTCCTTAATCCAATTGCCGTCTCACACCGTGCATTCAGTCCTGATATGCAGCTTTGCCATGTGTTGCTGACCGATACCGTGTTGGTGCTGAGTGGATAACTGTGAGAATGGTGGCGAGCTGTGGTTGCAAACACACTACAACCTGCAGAGGAGAGGAGTAATTTTTTTGTAATTTATGGTCTGGAGAAATGACGGAGGAATAAAGCCGCAGTCAGAATGGGATAATAATGACCTTTGCAACAGAAAGAACTAATATTGTTGAAAGATATGATTAAGAGGAATGATAGAATTTGATCTGTAGTGGACAAGAGTAATATTTGTTACTTAATCCCCTGAATCCTGTGACATTTTCACTTTATTTTCATTAAAGATATTGTTTTGTTTACCATAGGGTAGGTGTCTGGTGCCGGTATGATTACTGAAAACTACATTTGCCTGTCCATCCGGTAGAGTTTCCCCTGAGGTTAGTAATATCTGGTGGTAGCATGGACAGAGTGAATAAGTACATCACTGGAGTGAAAGGATTAACTTACAGTACCATTACTTTTTTTGCAACAGAAAGGAATAACAGTGTTGTGTACGTGAGATATCTGGGAGAATTAGGATTAAAAATCACTCTAAAGTTGGTCATTATATGATTTCCTTTAACCTTTCAGTATGAAGAAATCTTATACATTTTTGCCCCTACAACCATAACACTACTTTATTCAGAGTAGGAAGAAATCACCCTCACAATACAGGGACTATTGCTGCAGCCACTACATGGCTTTATTCAACTTCAGGTAGATTTCCTCGCAATAAAAGTTAAAGAGAGTGTAATTAACAAAAGAAAACATTTTGCTTAAGAATGGACTAGCATAATATCTTTAACCGATATAATGTATAAGTAGACAAACAGGTAGATAGATAGATAAGTGGAGAACAGATTGATAGCTAGATAAAGAAAGAAAGGTAGACAGCCAGGTAGACCGATAGCTTGACAGCCAGGTGGAAGATTGTGAAAAAAAAAAAAAAAAAAAACGAAAGTGCGAGGACATTCTGTAGGAAGAAGCAGGGGAGAAAATATAAGGGATAATTTGAGTCCGGTGAGGGATTTTATAGAGGAAGTGGGGAGAAAGTAGGGAAAAGACAACAAGGAAAGGAGAGGGAGAGGTGGTAGGAGGAGAGAGAAAGAGAGAGAGAGGAGCAACGGTGAAAGTTAGGAAAACGCAAAGAGAGAGCATGAAGGATAGGGACATGGAGCAAGAGGGGAAGGAGTGAGAATGAGAGGAAAAAAGGCTGGATAAGGAAAAGAGAGACATTGAAAGGTAGGAGAGGGGAAGGGAAAGATAGAGTAGGAAAGGTAAAGAAAGGGAAAAGGGCAAGGCCGAGGGTAGAAGAGAGAAGAGAGAGACGAAATGAAGGGGCAAAGAGAGGGAGAAATAGTGGGGAGAAAGTAGAAGGTACTGTAAGGGAAGAAAGGGTGAGGGTGGGAGACTAGAGGGAAAGGAGAGGGTATGAGAAGCTGGATGGAGGTTATGAAAGGGCAGGAAAGGATAGAGAAGGGAAAGGAAGAGGGGAAAGGAGAGGGTATGAGGGGTAGGCGAGGGAGAGAGGAACAGGGTGAAGATAAGGAGAGATGTGAGAGCGAAAGAGGTGAAGGAAAAGGGCAGTTGAGTTAGGGAGAGGCAGAGGACTGGAAGAAGAGATGCAAGAAGATAGTAGGAGGAAGTAGGAGAGAGACAGAGCAGCAGAGTGAAGGAGAGAAGAGAGAGGAAATAAGGAAGGATATGGCAGACGGCAGGAAGACAGGGTAAATAGGGAACTGGTTGACCGCTTTTCCTCTGAGAGATCTTAGTTTGTCTTGGGGTCCGGTGGTATGTGAGGCCAACATGTGGGGTTGATCAAAGGGTATGAGAGAGAGAGAGAGAGAGAGAGAGAGAGAGAGAGAGAGAGAGAGAGAGAGAGAGCAGGGACAGGGGCAGACAGACAAAGACAGAGAAAGTATGAAAGAAAGTGGACAGAGAAAAGTGGTGATTTAAAGAAAGAGGTAAGGGAAGGGGAGGGCACGTAAAGAGAGAAAGAAATAGATGAGACGATACGGACAGGAAGAAGAGACTGAACGAATATTGAAAAAAGAGAAATGGAGAGAAGACGTTCTGTGAATCAGGGGAAAAGGAGCAGCAAACGAAGGAGAAGGAAAGAAAGAAAACTAATGAGAAGTGAGAAACGGGAATTAATAAGAAAGAGAGAAGGAGAGAAAAGAAGTACAGAGGTAAGAGGAAGGAGACAAAATGGTGAGAAGTAATGGAATGAGAGGAAAGAGAAGAGGAAGGAAAGGAGAGGAAATAGAAAGGAAGGTGCTGAGGGGGAGGGAAAGAATGTGATGATAAGGGACGAGGAAATGTGTGAGGGACAGGAAACAGAGGGGGTGTAATGAGAGAGAGAGAAAGAGAGAGAGAGAGAGAGAGAGAGAGAGAGAGAGAGAGAGAGAGAGAGAGAGAGAGAGAGAGAGAGATGCCACTATGAAAGGTTAGTTTACTAATATTGGAGTGCCAAGTGCTAGGGTGAAGGAGACGTTACCGCCTTCGTGATTCTCTCCCTCTCTCACTCTCTCTCTCTCTCTCTCTCTCTCTCTTTACACCCACCCACCCACCCACACACACACGGAAATAAAAGACAGTTTTTGGAAATCCGATGCCTGTGGAGTTGACCCAAGAATATCGAATGCGTGAACGATGGTTAAATGTGCGTATCATCCACGTCACTGGGCAGTGTTGGCAGTACTGTATTGCGGATGGCTGGTCATGTTCCTCGATTCTACACACTCCACTTACCAACCGGAGATATCGTTAGGGCGATGATGATGATGATGATGGCGATGTGGAGAAGGAAGACGAGAAAGAGGAACAGCAGAAGGAATGGAAAGTGGAGAACATTCAGTGAAAGTTTTCCTTGAAGGGCCACCCAATCAACCCTATCCCGGCTTTGTAAATCCTCACGCTTAGTAAAGAAGTATTTACAAAGACTGCAGGACGGTCAGATTAGTATATCACATGCTTCATGAGAAAATAAGCATTATGAGAAGTACAGAAACTCCAGCTTTGTGCATCTATATATTAAGCTTTGAATATCCTTTTAACTTTATAAATCTACATGTTTATCACGAAAGGATTTACAAATATGTACCACAGTTTTAAATGTCAATTTTAATCAAGGAATCGTTTACAAGGACCGCAGGAATACCAGCTATGAAAATTTGTGTGTGTTTAGTGAGGAAAGGCCAACAAAGACAACTCCTAACTAACTGGATGACCAGCCAGTGCGCCCTGTGGCCAGAAAATCATGGATCCCTCTGGGAGGCCAAGCAACTAGTTTTTACAGTCTCCAGTTTTGCCTCCCCCGTTGTTTTTTGGTGGTGGCGGTCGTGGTTAACTTTGATAAGAAGAGTGAAAGGAGGGGAGAGAGGGAAGGGGGGATAGAGGTTGCAAAATAAATGAAGAGGAGAAGAGAGGATGAGGAGGGGGGAGAATTAAGGGTGTAAAAATGGTGAGAAGGGGTAGACAGGGGCAGATGAGAAGAGAACAGCCGAACCTACATCATATCACTCTCAAACAACATCATCTGTTTCATCATCTGTTCCTTGCATTTATCCTTCCCTCCTCTTACTCCCCTTCGTGACATTTTTCCTTATATTTTGATGGGCGTGGGTGTGTGGAGAAGGAAAAGGGGTATGGTAGAGAAAGGGGGGTGGGGGGAGGAAACTGGAGGGAAGGGAATGGTAGAAGCTTTGATGGGTATAGCTATGGGATTGTGGAAGACATGAATAGAAATTGAATGAAGGCACATCGATAGGTGATGGAGGGGAAAATGGAAGGGAGAGAATATAGAGGGAGGAAATAGGGTGAGAAAAATGAGAAGTGGTGGGTAAAAATGGAGAAAAGTAAGTTGGTGGTTGAAAGAAACGAAGGGAAGGAAAAAACAGAGAAGGATAAGAAAGGAAGAGAACAGAGACCGAGAGGCTATATTATGTGGAGAAGGAGGGGGAGAAGAGACGGAAAGGAGGGAAAAAAGAGTGAGCAGATGGGGGGAAAAACAAAGAAATAAGTATGAGGAAGTGGAGTTTTGAAGGAAGGAAGTGCGAAGAAGGAGAAATAGCGAAGAGAGAAGAAAGGAGAGAGAGAGAGAGAGAGAGAGAGAGAGAGAGAGGAGTAAATTGAGGGGAAGAGGGAAGGGAAGCGCAGAGGAAGGAGAAACAGGGAAGACGGAGAAATTATGAAATTGGAGGGAAAATGGGAGACAGAGAGGGTGGAAAATGGAGGGATGGAGAATAAATTAAAGTAAGGGATGGGAAGGCTGGTGGAATGAAGAAGGGAAGACAGAGGGAAAAGTGGGGAGGAAGTGCATAGAAAATGAATATGAGGAAAGGAAGAGAGGGGAACGATACGGAAGCTAAAGAAAGAGAATGCGTAGGAGGCGGAAAGGGATTGAGAGGTAAGAGAAAGAGAGAAAGAGGGTAGGTGTTGGTGGGATGTGCAGTGATGGAGAAGAAGAATGGAAAGAAATGTGGGGGAGGGGAAATGAAGAGGGAGAAGTACAAAAGAGAAAACCTAGGCGAGAATTAAGGAATGAAGGACACTTGATGGTGAAGTGAAGGGAGGGAAACAAACCATAGACCAGAGAGAAAAGGAGCTGAACATGGGGCGAAATGAGAGAGAAGGAATAAGTGATACAATGGAGGGGAGAGGAATAGAGGGAAGAAAGAAATGGATGGTTGTGGGGGTGGGGGTGAGTAGTGGTTGGGGGAGAGGGGAAGGGAATCATTAGGGTGTGAGGGACGAAGAAAAAGTGGTTGACAGGAGAGATAAAAGATGGGGGTTAGGGGGAGCAGAGAGAGAGCGAGAGAGGGGAAAGAAGGGAGATGGGTAAAGAGAAAGACAAGACGGGGGTAGAGAAACGGGTGAAAGAGCTGGGGATTCAAAACGTGAGATGGAGGAGAAAAAGGAAAAGAGAGGGGGAAAGGGACAGTGTCAGAGGGAGAGGTAAGAGGAGAAGGTAGTGAATGAACATGAGAGAGAAGGGGAGAGGAGGAGAAATGGAGAGGAGTGGAGAGAGTAGATGCAAAGAGAGGAGACAAAGAGAGAAAAATAGGTACAGAGGAGAGGTGTGGATAAGAGAGAAGTAAGGCAGGACGAAGAATGTGGCTGTGTGAATGGAAGGGAAGGAGAGAGAGAGAGAGAGAGAGAGAGAGAGAGAGGGGGGGGGAGCAGACAGACAGACAGGTAAAGACGAGACGACAAGAGGGGAAGGGGTGAGAGACAAGTCGGAGGAGATGAATGTGCAATAGCAGGAACGAGGTAAGTAATGGAGGGTAGGGTGAGAGGAAGAGAATAAGGGAAAATAGAAAGGATGGCATGCAGAAAGAGGAGAATGGGATGGGGCTGGAGGTGGAAAGGAACGGGAGGAGAAAAGGAGGGAGAGGAAGGCAAAAGGGTATATAGGAAGAGAAATGAGGAGAAGGGAGATAATGAGACAGTAGAAGCCGAGGTAACGCGGGAGAGAAAGGAAGAGGAGGTCAGGAGGGAGGGATAGGACGAGGACGTAGAGAAGGAAGGAGAGGAAGAGGAGGCGACGTAGTGAAGGAAGGAGAGGAAGAGGAAGCGTACAAGAAGGAAGGAGAAGAAGACGAAACGAACGAGGAGAGGAAAGGAGAAGACGAAGCGGAGGTAAAGAGAAAAAAAAAATAGAAGGACGTAAAGATGGAGGGAGAGGAACCGGAGAGAAAAAGGGAAGGACCGGAAGAGAGGTGGTAAAGAGGGAGGGACCGGAAGACAGGTGGTAAAGAGGGAGGAACCGGAAGACAGGTGGTAAAGAGGGAGGAACCGGAAGACAGGTGGTAAAGAGGGAGGGACCGGAAGACAGGTGGTAAAGAGGGAGGAACCGGAAGAGAAGAAGTAAAGATGGAGGGACCGGAAGAAAGGAAGTAAATAGGAAGGGACCGGAAGAGAGGTGGTAAAGAGGGAGGGACCGGAAGAGAGGAGATAAAGAGGGAGGGCCCGGAAGACAGGTGGTAAAGAGGAAGGGACCGGAAGATAGGTGGTGAAGAGGGAGGAACCGGAAGAGAGGTGGTAAAGAGGGAAGGACCGGAAGAGAGGAGGTAAAGAGGGACGGACAGGAAGAGAGGAGGTAAAGAGGGAGGGACAGGAAGAGAGGAGGTAAAGAGGGAGGGACAGGAAGAGAGGAGGTAAAGAGGGAGGGAGAGAGACGAAGGGAAGAAGGTAACGAGGGAGACAGAGGATGGCAATTAGGTAGAGAGAGAGAGAGAGAGAGAGAGAGAGAGAGAGAGAGAGAGAGAGAGGTAAGATGATAAAGAGAAAGAGAAAGCAAATGTAGGTGAAAAGGTAGGGAGAGGATAAGAAGTGAAATGGGAGAGAGACTTGGAGATGAGGTGTATGTCACGAAGGGAAAGGAGGGGTGGTGGAGAAGGATGCGGGAAGAGGCAGAGGAAAGGAAGAGAGGCTGAGGAGAGCGAGAATGAGGGATGAAGAGTGAAAGCAGTGGCGAGGAGGCTGATTCGGTGGTTTTGTAGTCTCACATTCAGGGGACCCGCCGGAGTTGCGGGTTCGAACCCTTGTCATTGGGATTGTGGTATGGACGCTCACGCGTAGTTAGAGAGGTGGTCTAGTGTAAGACAGTCGAGTTCGATACAAGACTGATGGCAAGGATCAGTTTGATTGGCTGAATTTCGTTAAAACAGAGTTTACTGATCTTTCGTCATACCCTCGAACATGTCATAAAGACATGTCTAGTATGTATTCAGTACGTACGGTGGGTGTTGGCATGGCGAAGAGAATACTTGCGTGTTAGCACTGATGTGGTGACAGTTGAAGGTATGCGGCACCGAGGAAGACTGCCGGGCCTCAGATGTGCTAATCATTACACCACCAGTCCCTCCTTACACTTACGGGCGAAAGGAAGGAAAAAGAGAAAGGGATAGACGCTGGAGAGAAGGAACATGCGATTGAGTGAAGGGAAAGGGGATAGGGAGAAGGGAAGGCCAACGACAGAGTAAGAAGCGGGAGCAGGAAGAGGGAAAGAGAGAGGGAGTGTGAGCATGAACAGGTTATGTAAGAGGAGGAGGGGGGGAGGGACGAGGATGATTAGATGAGAGAGATGTGGTTGATATGGAGAAGACAGAGAATATGAGAGAGCTAAAAAGGGGAAGAAGAGAAACGAATGCTCAAGGAAGAGGGGGTATAGGGAGGAAGGAAAGGGAGCTGGGAGGTAGGTAAAAGAGAGGTACAAAGGGAGGGAATGGAGAGGGTGAGAGAAGAAGGTGAGAATAAGGATGGAGTGAAGAGAGACATGGTTAGATAGGAAAGAAGCAAAGGAGGTCTTGAAAATAAAGGGGAGGGGAAGGGGAAAAAAGGATAGGGAGAATGAACATAAAAGAGAGAAGGGAAGGGGAAGTAAAGAAGACGAGATGAGGGAGAGAAGGGGAGAAAAAGGAAGGAAGGGAAGGTGTACGGAGAGTTAATGATGTTCATGGGGAAAGGAACGTGTAGAAAGAGGGAGACAAAGAGGGAAGAGAGGTGACAGATGGGAAAAGAGAGAGAAGGGAGATGAAAGTAAGAGAAACAGGATAGAAGATGACAGGGGGATTCCTGAAAAAGAGAGGGAGATATGGAAAAGAAAGTAGGGAGAGGAAGTATAGTTACAGAAGAGGGTGGGGAGTGCAAAAAAAAAAAAAATAATAATAATAAGTCGGGGAGGAAGATGAGACAAGGAAGGAAGGGAAAAGGAACTGTAGGGAAGAATAGAAGACGGGAGGGAGAGACGCGGAAGAGGGTGAATGGGTGGAGCGGATGGCATGGCATAAAGGAAAGACAAAGGGTATGAATGTGGCGAGACGGGGTATAATTATGTTGTTACGGTAGGGAGACAAGGTTGCTTTTTGCTTTATGTGCCTAGGACTTGTTTAATGGGTCGGTGTGGAGGGTAGTGACACCGAGGGACTGCTTCCTGCGGTAACGAGAGAGAGAGAGAGAGAGAGAGAGAGAGAGGGAGAGACTGTGATCATATGGAACTTGAGAGGGGAACAGGCGTTACTTCTGGCAAAATAACTTGTTAACCAGTCACAAAGATCAAAGAAAACAATTATTTCGCTCAGCACAATATTTGTGCGTGTGTGTGTGTGTGTGTGTGTGTGTGTGTGTGTGTGTGTGTGTGCATACGAGCTGTGTTCTTGCACTTGTGTGCATGACTGGGTGGTTGTCTACCTGTGTCGTCCTCCTCTGGGGTAATAAACATAATGCTGGCAGCAGCGCGTAGTTTTAACTTGATCCCCCCACGAGTACTATGAGCTTTCCTCATCTCTTATTGTGCACCATAAAGCCTTTTGATGCCTCACTCCAAAAGTTCCACCCAAAAGGTCTTATTCTAAGTGGCCTCGGGTATTTTGTATCACCTTTTCCTCTGCAATTTATTTTATCTGTTCCACCTTCATGTAGAGTTGCTTTTATTGATGCATACTCTTTCGATATTAAATGTTACAAATAAATGGAGGAGAATATTAAGAAGCAGTTGGCAAAATAAATAAAATATATGGCCAAGGAGAAGGTGTCACGAAGTCTCTTACACCACTAGACTACTAAACTATGTAACACTAAGATGACCCGTTTTTGTCTGAGAAATTACACTATGAAACTACTCGTACTTCTCCGTTGCATTCCAACAGTCTGAAAATAAACGTAAAATTCGGATCTTCTCAGGATGATTTAGCGGCGCGTAACAAGTGACATCTACCCAGAAGTTATTGGGAGGGGAAGGTACACAGACGTCAGGTGGTATGAACCTTATACCTGTGATGAGTTTTGGTAGAGTCTGGATCAAAAGTTGGCTTACTACACCACTGTGTCTACTGCACTTAGGTCATATCCGCGATTTTCCTCACTGACGTATTGTATCACAGAGAATCATCTATGCGTACAGAAACATACTAAGCCTCTCACAGCCTAAAAATATTAGCTAGTAGGGTAAGTGAGAAGTAGAGAAGGGGGACCTTTTGTTCCCGCCTGTACCCTTTACCTCTTCCGTCATCGTGTTCGACTATAAATAAAAAGAGCATAGTGAAGCATGTATATGTGTACTAGATACTGTATCATGTGTTACTTCTGAGGTTCACCCTTTAATTTTACTGAAGAAGTTGAAATTGCTGGCTACCTAAGTGAGTACGATTGCTGCAGCTGTGTTATACTGCACAGCGTCTAGATATGAATGCTGCTTGGTGCAGGCAGGGAAAGATGTATCTTCCTATATTTTGGTGGATGCAGCTTGGACAAGTGCAAGCATCCGAGGCATGCACTACCGTAGTCTGGATGCAGCGTGGACAAGTGCAAGCATCCGAGGCATGCACAACAGTAGTTTGGTTAAGGGTTTGGTTATGATTTCCTAATTCAAAAAATTCATCAAAGCTGCGAGATTCGTCAATGCCTGACTGTATTGAACATGCATACATTTGTGTTTGAAGGTGTCCTCATGTGCATGAGTATGTGTGTATGTTCAAATGTAGATGTGTATACATGTTTTATGTGCATGCATGTTTGCGTGTGCGTGTGTCGTGTATACCTGGTGTGTGTGTATACATTACTGTGTGTGTGGTGGCTGCCGTGTGGGGTCAAATGACTGGTTGAATGCAAGTGATATCAGCAGGAATCCAATCTAACCTGATCCATCACCACCACGCCTGCAAGGCTGAGACCAAAACAGTGGATGTCACCCATTATGCATTCTGGGTAGGATAGGGCAGGTAAGGAACAGGATATAATCAGGGTATGGTAAAATGAAGTAGAGTTCATCCCAAACACACTCATGCTAGAGTAAGCAGCTGGGACACTCACTAGGGACTTCTTTAACCAGTCCACAATGAAATATCTTTCTGTGACTAAATGAAATAGTCCGAAGGTAACTGTTGTTGACAATCTGTTTCCTATGGCCAATACAATATGAACACTGCAACAAAACCCACAGATAGTAACTGTAGGGGATACTCTGTGCTCCAACACTTAAACTGGCAAGTGATGACGGGTGGCGGTATACCTGTAGGTGTGTCAACACTGTCCTCTCTCCGCGTCACCAGCTGTCAGCGCTATGTACAAATGACGTAGTGGCACATCCCCTGACACCACTATTGGCCCCAGATGATGCTACCTGATGATGACAACAACAGTATCGACAACAACAACAACAACAACTGTGTTCTATCATCCAAACCTTTCTTGCCTGATCAGAAGCGTAGGGGCCTCAGGGTAAGCTAATCAGTCCCACTATTTAAGGCGAGAGTGACCAACCTCTCTGGTCCCTGAGTGGTAGGCTGTTGTGTAAGTAATAAGACCCAGACTTTTCTCAGATGTCAGCTCTTACAGGCATCATCTGGCTGTAGTGCCTGAACCCACCAGACCACCAGGCGTTATTTGGTTATGTGGTCACCGACCAACGTATTAAATGGTTTCATGGATTACGGGAAATGAGCTGTCAGTCAGTGCTCAGTTATCCGAGAGTGGTACCTCATCGAGTGAGGGGATGGTGTGCATGCCATTTACCATACAACAAAAGCGATTAAAATAATCCATTCATCATCCAACCCTGGACCGATCGGAAGCATTGGGGCCCGGGGTCAGGCTATCCAGTCCAGATCTTCAAAGGGAGAGTGATCAGTCGTTCGTCCTTTTAATAATAATAATAGTAATAATAATAATAATAATAATAATAATAATAATAATAATAATAATAATAATGATGGTGATAATAATAATAGTAATAATAATGACAATACTTATTATTATTATTATTATTATTAGTAGTAGTAGTAGTAGTAGTAGTAGTGGTGGTAGTAGCAGCAGCAGCAGCAGTGGTAGTAGTAGTAGTGGTAGTGGTAGTAGTATTATTATTAGTAGTAGTAATAATAGAAGTAGAGGTAGTAGTAGTATAAACATTATCAGTATAATTATATGTACGAGTAATGTACAGAAATTTGCTGTTTGAGACCACCTTTCCACGACTCGCCTTCTCCTCTGTCTAGAGAAAGGGCATTTTTCCGACGTACTCTTTACTGTTTGTATATAATCTTTCCGTGTCGCCCTGCGAACTGGGCAGAAATCGGCAGAACTTGCTGATAACTGTATGAGCGAGATAACCGAGCAGATCAGTATCATGCATGTGGTGGGGTGATGAAGCACAATATCAAAACTTAGTTATCCCGGATACCACGAAAACTACAGCGAACCCATGAACACTGTTTAGCTTATGGAAGAGTAATACAGTAGGTGTTACTTTAGTGACTTTCGTCCGGAGTCGCCACAATATTAAAAGTACAAAAAAAACATCAAACTGAGCGCCAGAATGGGGTTATCTCGGAAAGTATTAAAGCTATAGTGGACCTGTGTGCATCGTTAGAATGCTAAAATAACATCAAGCTTGCCTTGATTTAAGTTTAAATCTTTGAAATAAAGATACCAAAAAATTTAGAGTAGCCAAACATTTCTCTCATATTTTTTTAATTCATATTTCTGTCAGGCGGGTCATCATCCTCATCATCGATATCATCGTCATCATTCCCCTGTTTCCCACAAAGTGTTGCTAAAATAATACTTCTCTCATAAGAAGTTACACCTATAGCTCTATGATCATAATCATCATCATCATCATCATCAGCAGCAGCAATGATGATGATGTATTGATCCAGTCTACAATAAGTGTCTCTCCCCAACATTTTACCCTCTGACTTACTGATGTTAGTCTGGTCCATCCCAACCCAACATACTAACTGCCTTCATCTCTACATCTGGTTTTCTACTCATACTTTCCACTCACTCCCTCGTCTCTGATATCCCTCCCACCTCTCAAGTAAGAGAGGTCTTCCCAGAACTGACTTAAATAGCTTACCAATAATAAAATTAAATTACACGTCATCGTAATGAGGGGTATAATGAAGACTGTTTGTAACCAGCCCATGTGTTCGTGGAAATAGGACAGGCATGAGAATATGCTTGGAGGGGCAGGAGGTGGCCAAACGGTGGACAACAGAGGAAGTGGGGTGTTGTCCGAAAGAACACAAGATCTATCTCAGGTTAGGGTAAGGACCAAGCAATTTGCTGATTAGAATTTTTTAAAAAGTCTTAACAGATCATCCAAAATGCTCTCCGACTGACTTACCCTCTCCCTCCTAGCTAATAATTTAGCCTACATCAGTCCTGAATGAAACAATCTAAACATGTGGATATTAGGGCCTGAGCACTATCTGCTGCATGTAGGAGGAATGCTTCGCTACAGGACTCAGTGTCACGTGTATGCCCCAGACTGGATTAATTGAAAACACTAAGGGAAAAAAAAAAAAAAAAAAAAGGGCCCGGGAATCGCAAGCATAAAAAAAAAGAAAATAACAAGTTGTAGCGCGGGGAAGGTTAATTATCTTCTCCTCTTCCTTCCATTACCCATCCTTTCCCCTACCCCCATTATAACCTACAGTTCTCCTTTCCCCCCTCTTCACCCACCCCTCACATGTCCACCTACTCAAAAAGGCGAGTCACTCAGGAGCGTCCCCTCTTGTCCTTTCATCTTCCCTTTCCCTTCCCCTTTCCCTTCTTGTCCCATCAGCTCTTCACTTTTCGCACTTTCCTACTCCTCCTCTTCCATTTCGAACCCCTTTTCACTCCTCTCCTCCCCTTCTCCATTTCCCAGACCTCCCCTTACTATCTCATTATCTTCTCTTCCCATTCCTCCCCTCCCTTTCGCCTTACTGGTTCCCTCAGCTCCCCTTACCCCCTTCTCACTCCATTCATCATCTTATGTCAACCCATTCTTACTCGTACCCTCACCTTTTCCTTCTCTTTCCCACTTCTCCATTCCTTCTTCCCTCTTTCTCCACACGTCCCCTCTCCCTCTTACCCTCCCCCCCTCCCTCTCTTCCCCTTCCCTTCCCCTCTCCCTCCTCTCTTCCTACCCCTCCCCACTCTAACTCTTTCATTGCCTCTCTCCTCCTCATCTCTCCCTCCCACTAGTTATTTCATCTTTCCCCTTTCCTTCCATTACCCTCCACCCTCCAGCTCCTTCCCCTTCCCCCTGCCTCAGGAACTGCCAACCCTCGTCAGCTTTAAGGGGAACCCTTGAAGGGGCGTGACGGACACTTGACAGAAATATGATCCTGTCACAGTTATTGGTATTAATGTGTCAGTTCGTGTACGTTGCATGTGTGCCCCTTCTCTACAGCCTCTCGTGTGTGGAGAAATGTGCATGTTGATTTTCATGCCTGTGTGTGTGTGTGTGTGTGTGTGTGTGTGTGTGTGTGTGTGTGTGTGTGTGTAGTTAAGAGGAACATAAATAGGATGTGAATGACGTATGGCAGACGACAGAACAGGCTCCGTCACACGGGAACTGTGAAGCGCGCTCGTCGGAGTGGATCTTCAGGATTGTGAGATGAAGCCCAGAAAATCAAAGCCTTCAGTGATGAGTGCATGGACGTATAATCCATTTCACTGGGCGTTCTGTTTATAGTTTTATGCTTTCCTGATCCTGTCTCCAATACCTTCCCCGACCATTGGAATTACTTGTTAGAATGGTGATGATGACCATGACAGATACAGAGACCTCACAAACCTTACGGAATTACTTACTCTCTAATGACAGGACTTTGGAAACAGAATAGCTATACACGAGCCAAACATTACCTATATCCCGACATGCGTCTTAAACCACCAGACCACATGAAGGACTGTGTATAAGATAAGGGTTTTTATTCTAAGTGGCTTTGGAGATTTCGTAGTAAGTCTTTCTCAGCTGTATATTATGCCTGTTGCACCTCAGTGTCCTCTTACACGTCACTGACACAAACTATACGTCGATTTTAAAGAGATATAAAGAAATACGAAGAGATTTAAATAATAGTTGATAAAAAACATACTTAAGGAGGAATTGTTACGAAACCTCCTGTGCCACCTATTACAAGAATCATAGGAGGATAGGCAATTTAATATTAAAAAGAATATTGACTAGGCAAGTCCAAAAATAAATAAGACAAGAAATAAGTCTACGAAACCTCCTCTGCAACCTAAAACACTGTCTACTGTAGAGAGCAAAGGGCAGGCGAGCATGGGGCGTGTAGTGGTGAGGTATGTAGGAGGGAGGGATGTGAGGGTCTTTTGTTGTTGAGGGAGACAAACAAGGAGGGAGGGAGGGAGAGGGAGAGGGGTGGAGAGAGAAAGAGAGGGAGAATGACTAACAGAGAGGGAGGAAAATAGACAGAGGGAGAGAGGAAGGGATGAAGTGGGAGAAGGGTAATGACTGATACACAAACAGAAAGGGGGAAATATGAGAAACACAGAGGAAGAGAGGGAGGAGGGATGGAGGGAGAGAAGAAAAATGACTTAAAGATGCTGGAGAGAAGCACTGAAGGGAAGGGAGGAAAATAGATCAGGAAGAAGAGAGAGAGAGAGAGAGAGAGAGAGAGAGAGAGAGAGAGAGAAATTACAAAGATACACAGTTGTTACAAATCTTACTGTCCTATATCGGTGATATGAACAAAACAGTAGGAATATTTTTGATTTCTCATTACAGAATATCAAGAAATGGATACCAAGCAGAAACCTAAGCGCTCCATTCGGTTATACATGTCTGTCTGTCTGTTTG
The DNA here is from genome assembly GCF_032717465.1 of Coenobita brevimanus. Classification (NCBI taxonomy): domain Eukaryota; kingdom Metazoa; phylum Arthropoda; class Malacostraca; order Decapoda; family Coenobitidae; genus Coenobita; species Coenobita brevimanus. The sequence goes on from NC_136966.1 coordinate 16,630,462, forward strand.
TTTGTCTGTCTTTCTCTGTCTCTGTCTGTCTATCTCTGTCTGTCTGTCTGTCTGTCTTTCTTTCTCTCTCTCTCTCTCTCTCTCTCTCTCTTTAACACTATTTTCGTCCCCTTCATATTTTCATTCATGGTCCCTCTTCCCAGGTTCCATTCATATACATCTTCACCCCCCCCCCCGTGTCCTGTCTCAGTCGCCACCCCTTCATTATCTCTTCTTTCTTGCTCTCTCTCTCTCTCTCTCTCTCTCTCTCTCTCTCTCTCTCTCTCTCTCTCTCTCTCTCACTCTCTCTCTCACACACACACACACACACACACACACACACACACACACACACCGTTCTTATTTATGAATGGAGTCACACACCGACCCACCCCCTGTTGTGTGCACCAGGGTTTACCTTCACGATTCTATGCCTCTAAATTCCTCTCTCTCTCTCTCTCTCTCTCTCTCTCTCTCTCTCTCTCTCTCTTTGTTCACAATACTAAGCCATTATATTTCTTCTACCTCTCTTCCTCCTTTCATTTTCACTTCTTCTCTTTCTCTATATTTTCCTTTTTTTCCGCCACCTAACTCTTCTTCTCTGTTTTGTCTACAAGGTTTACAGCCACCATGTTCCTTCTTTATCTGTCCCATCATTATTTCTCCATTCTTTTTCTCTCTCTCTCTCTTCTCTTCTCTTCTAATTTCCCTTTTCCACCGTTGTTAATTTTTTCTCTCGTTTTTTATTTCTTTTCATTTTCTTCTCTCATTTTCCCTCACATTTACTTCCTTATCTGTTCTACGTTCTCTTCCTCTTTTTTCTGGCCTTCTTTTCCCCTATTCCTTATTTTCCTCTTCCTCTTTTCGTCTCTCCTTCTGTTTTAATCCTCATCTCAATTTTGTTTTTTCTCCTCGTCTCTCCTTTCTGTTTTTCATTTAACCCCTTCGCTTAATGTGTTTTCCTCCTGTTATCTCCAGATGATTTTATTCACTATAAAGGAGACGTTTCCAGCTGCAGTGGTTTATACTGACTTCATTAAACTCTTCAATATTGGAATGTTCTCTTCAGCTCAGTAAAAGCACACTGTATCATCACAAAAATAATAAATAATACAGATTGCCAACACTCCCAAGGGCATGGATGATAGTCTTCACACAGCTCCACTACACTGACATATGGCAAGACCAATCCTTCTATGCAAATTACCATTATGATTACTGAACGTACAAGAACATAGGATCTCAAAGTATGTGCGAATTTATTAAGTGACCATTGATCCCCTAAAATCATTTAAATTACTTAAAATACGGAAAAGAAAACATTAAAAAATATCCCGGGATATTAGCCCAAGGAACAATTGTGCCCAGTGAGTAATATATAAATGAAGAAATGAACTGCAAAGTGTTTGAAAGAAGAATGGAATAAAGAATCACATGTATGGGTAAATATAATATGATCTCTATAATAGTGTGAAGAGCATAATGACGTCCTCGGGTTGAAAAAGTTGACTCTTTTACTTTTTCAGCCGGAGGGAATGGTGGGTGGGGTAGAGCCTTCCTCTTTTCTGTCCTTATTCAGTAGTGTTGGTGGTATGAAAGTCTTCATTATTTAGTGGCACCTCTTCCTTACCGAGATATTTTTCTCATTACTCATGCACCTTATGATTCACTTCTGTGCTATTATCGTGTACATATCGGCAAAGTTTGCAACAGGAACATCTATCTGTCTATCCATATATAGTCAGACGCCTTGATTCCGAAAGCGGTGGCCATAAAAGAATAGCCCTCATGTCACTCTGTCCTCTGCCATCAGGCTGCTCCCTCTCCAACCCATACCACCCTCACGCAAAATCTTCTCCACCTGATCCCTCTATCTCATCTCCCCTTCCTCTCTTCCCCTCCACCTCACTCACATACACAATCCTAGTCAATCTCCTAGTCTCCATTCTCTCCTCATAGGCAAACCGTCTCACGGTACTTTTCCTAATTCTTTTTATACCAGTATCATGGAATTGGATATTGAGGTGTATGTGAGGAACAAATCGCTAAAGAAAAGATTCCACAAAATAACCAGAGCCAATAAAGATATGATTTTTTCTCATATATTTACCTGTAGGTTAGATAGTTTAGTGTGATCAGCTACTGTATTTTGAAGAATATAACTTGTGTACTGTCTCACTCTTTCTCCTTCTTTCACCTGCTTTCTTGCGTTTTCTCCTTTCGTTCTTTCGACTTCCTTTTATTCTATAGTTTCTTCTTTGAGTTTTATTTGTCCCTTCTTCATTCTACATTTCTTCCTTCTCATTTTTTTTTTATTTATGTATCCTAATCTTCCTCGTCTCTCTTTATTCTTCGTTCCATGTATCCCCATTTCTTTTTCTGTCTGTCTTTTCCTTTCCCCCGCTTCCCCTTTCCTTTCTCAAGTCTCATTTATTTGTTCCTGTTTTATTTTCATCCATTTCTTCTTCTTTCGTGTTTTTTCTCCTCCTTCTCTGACTTTGTATGTCCTTATATTTCTCCTTCGTCTCTGTTCTCTCCTTTCTCCATTCTCTTCCTTTGTCTGCCTCCGTCATTGTTTCATCTTACGCTTCATATCACCTTTCTCTTGACTTGATCTTTCATTCTCTCCTCCCTCTCTCCTCTGTTTGTCTGTCTATCTGTATATATGTTTGTCTGTCTATTTATCTATCCTTCTATCTTTCTACCAAGCTATTTCTCTATTTATCTGCCTATCTGCCTATCTACTCTTATCTCTAGGCTTCTAGGTAATAAAAATGAGAATAAGTAGCTGAAGGGGAAGTTAAGAAATAGAGAAAATTGAAAGTGGTGAAAGAAGGAAATATAGTAGAGAGAGAGAGAGAGAGAGAGAGAGAGAGAGAAGGGGGGGTAGAAAGTCGTATTGTACCTCCCTTCGAGGCGTAGGGGTCCGTGGCTAGGCTAACTTATTCTATTGCATTTAAGGGCGTATAACTAACTTCCTTTCCTTGGCTGCATTACATGACTGATAAATCTTCAGTTGTTTCATGAAGATCGAAACTATGCTCATGATTAGACCGTCACTCCTGCTGGGCCGCCTTGACCACTTGACCGCAAGGCGACAAATATAGTGCATCTATCCATACTCTAAGCCTCTTCTGCCCCATCAGGAGCGTAGGTGCCCGGGGCCAGGCTACTCCGTCCTGATATTCAAGGCGAGGGTGTCTGACTCACTGGCCAGAGTGGCATTATATGATCAATAAACCCCAACCAATTCCTCTCACGTAATCCTTTGTGGCGCCATAACCCACTGAACCACCAGGTGTCATTTGGCCATATGATTTTCAACCAGCGTAGTAAATGGTTTCCTAGGTACAATAAACCATTTGGATTGTCATTCACTGTAGTCAGCACCTACCACCAGAGTATAGGATATTATTGAAAGAAAAACAGTGCTCTCCTTAAGTGCTTGTCAGTACACCAACTCCTCCGAGGATGGAAGAAAAATAAGATAGAAAAACAGAGAGGGAGGTGGACTGGACGAAGGGAGGAAGTTATGTGTCTGCGGGGAGGAGACTAGTCGAGAGTCATAAAGGGTCATAAACTGGCAGGGAGAGAGAGAGAGGGGTTGTAGTGACGGAGGGAAAGAGGGAGGAGTTTTCAGGTGGGAGAGATAGAGGGACAGGGAAGGATAAAGTGAGGAAAAGATAGAGTGAGTGAAGAGGAAAGGGAGGGGTGGTGAGAGGGGAGAGATGGAAGGGGGCAGGAAGGAGACTTGGAAAATGGATGGGGGTTAACAAGTACAAAGTAGCCTACAAGGGAGCATAAAGGAAAGCAAACAACTACAAACCAGTTGGTCCCTTCGAGGCAGTTTGTTATGGGAAATTGAATAACTCGTGTAACTTGGGTAGATGAGACAAAGGCAAGGAGAAGAAAGCAGAATGCCCTTCCCCACCCACTAAATCTTCCAGTCGCAGTTAGAGGAAAGGAAAAACATGGAAAGGACTGTTATGAAACATGGGAAAGCCGTCATTAAAATTTCATAGCAAACAATGAAAGGAAACCAAATTCTCCTCTACCTTACCTGATATGCAGAGATAAAGGGAAGAGCAGACAGGACGAGAGGAAAGGGAGAAAGACGAAATGTGAGATAGAATGAAGTCGGAGTAGAGAGTGAAGGAAACGGGAAGGGACAAGGAAGGAGGGAGGGGGTAAGAGAAAGAGGCCCAGGTAGAGGGAGGGGAAATGAGGGAGGGACGAGGAGACTGGGTGGGGTAAGAGAAAGAGGCACGAAGGAAGAGAGAGGGAGAAAGAGGGAGGGGACAGGGAAGCATGAAGAGAGCAGAGAAAAGGATGCAGGGGGCAGAGGGAAGGGGGGGAAAGGAAGAGACAAGGCGGAAGGGAAGAAGTACGAGAAAGAGGCAGAGGCAGAGGGAGGCCGAGAGATAGCGTGTTTAAGTAAAAAGGAAGAGAGAGGGACGGTAGGGGGGAAAGGATGGTGTAGGAGAGAAGGAAGGGAGAGAGAGGGAAGTGGCAATGCGGAGAGAGAAGAAGACGGAAAAAAAGACAGTAGAGAGAATGAGAGGAAAGACTAGAAGAGCAAAAATGGAATAGGAAGAGAAAGTTAAAGACAAGCAATAGCAACAAATCAATTGGAAGTTTTAAGACTGTTTATTATAAGATAGGCTATGATGAACGTATTTATTCTATTAGCCTTAGGGAAAAATAGCATCGTAGGACGATAGACAGGATAGAGAAAGAAGAAAGGGGAAAAAGAAGAAAACGAGAGGGGGAGGAGAGAAAAAGGAGCAGGAAAGGGAGAAAGAAATGGACAGGGCAAGACGGACAGAGAGAGAGAGAGTAGGAACCGAACTGGATGAAGAAGGAAGTGATGGAAGGATAGGGAGAAAGGGAGAGGAAGGGGCAGAGAATGGGAGAGAGGATGAGAAGAAGGGAAGGGAAAAGAGAACAAGGGATAGCGAAAGAGAGGGAGAAGATCGGAATAGGGTGAAGGAAGAAGGTGGAAAGGAGGGATAGACAGGATAAAGCGAGAGGAAGGAAGAGAGGAAGCAGAGAAGAAAGCGAAGGGAGAAGGAAATGAGAGAAAAGGAGAGGGTGGAGCGGGATCGAAAAAATGTCGGGAATGAGGGCAGCAATGGGGGCAGGGAGATGGGTGAGGAAGAAGAAAGGATGGGGAGAAAGGAAGAGAAATATGAAGGGAAGGAAGTATGAGGTAAAGGAAGAAAAAGGAGCAGGGAGAGGAGAGAGGAAGCGAGGGAGAACAAGACGAGGAAAGGAGGTGAAGCTCATAAAGGTGGAGGGGAGTGGGTAAAATAAGCGGTATGGAGGACGGTGGAGTAGGGGCAGGTGGAATGAGAGCAGGGGAATGGGGTGAGGTGGAAGGGGAGAAAGAGAATGGTGGGAGGTGGAAGGAGAACAGGGGAATGTGGAGAGGTGGAAAAGGGGAAGAGGAGTACGCAGGATGAGGGGTGATGCAGTCAGGGAGGGATGGAGAGGCAGACTGGTACGCATGGTTGGAAAGTTACAGGAGTACAAAGAAAAGGCAGATTAGGGCGATGGAGGGAAAATGCGGGGAATAAACTTTAGGAATTATGAGAATCATCATCCATATCATTTCTGAATTAGGTGGGGAGACAGTGTTGTGATAAGTAGCTGAGATGCGTAAGAGAATCCTCCTCCTCCTCCTCCTCCTCATGATCATGATCATGATCATCATCAACATTCCAGATTTTCTTCTCATCTCAAGCCGGGGTGAGAGGAATTAAAGAGTGCAGTCAGCAACGACGTAGAGACGTTTTGGCTTCGTCACATGACTCATACAAAACTGGGGACTTCTATTACTTGTTGATATTATTGTTGTTGTTATTGTTATTATTGTAACCACAGGCTGTGGACTTGAACCCAATGGACTGTAGGTAAATGCTGCTCCTCTAATGCAGTCCACAGTCCTCATCTGGGGGAACAAGGAGGGAGTTGAGGGAAGTTTGTTTCGCCAGACAAGGGAGCAATTTAGTTATACTGGAGTCATCACGTGATGGTGTCCCTCTCCAGCCCCAGTCTCATAATTGCAGCAGAGAATTGATCGTAAGATTTTTTTGTGAATCTCAACTCACCTCGTTAAAATCTTCATTCGCTGCCTCCTGGTGATGTATCCATAAAGCATCTTAAGTAGTTTGTCTGGTCAAAGTAAGTCTCACTAGAAGAGAATTATTATCATTATTATAAACAAATTTGTGTGGCCATATTTGATCTCTTTAATATTTATTGTACTTCGAGTGTAAAGGGCATAGTAGCTGTATGAATATGGCTTAAAGTATAAATAAACAGTCTTATAAATAACCCGAGATCAAGGATGTTTCTGAGTACAGTTATTTATTTATTTATTTATTTATTTTTTCACGTACTTTATTATTTTTATATTCATTCCGATTTGCTTGTGAAAGGCTTATAGCTGTATGAGCGAGGCTAAAAGTATAAACACATAACTGTATACACCAGCCAATATCCAGGAGGTTTGTGTATAAAGCACATTATGATCCTCATTTGTGCTTCTTATCCATTGCATGTTTCGTCTATCTCGGGTTGCCCCTCCTGTCATTACTCAGGCTCCTCCTCGTTTGGTTTTAATGGTCGTGGTGTTAGATTGTTCTCTCCCCCCTTTTACTAATGAAGAAAAACGTGTTGGGGGGGTGAGGGGAGTCATCTTAGGCCTTTTCATCATCATCATTATGAGACAGAGAGATTAAGAGATTTTGTCAGGTACATTTGATATCATTATATCTCACACCTTCCCCGTTCCCTTCTCGCTTTCTCTTCATTCACATTTCATTTCATCAGCTTCATTTCTATTTTTTCACAGTTGAAAATGTCTGAGTTAAATGTTAAAATGTCAGGAGTCTGAGGACATTCAAAATTAGGTAATTAGGCAATCCAACGAATCGCGATTTTAGATTTAAAAAAAAATGTCGCCTGTGAAGGGCTTAAAAAATATATCAGTATCCCGTTCTGATTGTGAATATGAAGGATGGAGTGCTTAAAAACTGACATACACGAGTGAACTGTAAAATGAAAGAATCTAGCCTTATCTTGAATAAAACCTCTTGAACACATCTCCAACCCTGTTACAAACAGTTCTCCATTGTTCAGTTTATGGCTCCTGGGCCCTTACCACCCCCTCTTCTCATTCCTAAAGCTAATGGTACATCGCTTGAGTGATGCGCAGCGGTCCAGCCAATAATGACACAGCTCCGCCTGATTTATGTTGACCCGTGATCTTTGCCTCTGATTTGTTACCGCTAATTCACCCGTGCGTCTGCCGCCTCAACACGCCCTCCCGCCTAAATTGCCTGAGGGACAGACTTTCATTTAGGCAGCTTGTGTGTCAGCAACTGTCTGCCTCAACTGGTCTCTCCCACTATGTATAACCTTAAGTCTTATACATTCAGCGTGTCCATGCATCTCGTAAGGAACGGATCTTGACTCAGGCTTCCTGTTTGTTCATCTTTCCCAGCAAGGGACGTATGTTGCAGGCTCTGATTCTGGGTTCTTTTTTTTTTTTTTTTATGAAAAAAATCAGTAAAATAATATGGTTAGTTACAGGCTTGATTGAAATGAAGTTAAGGGATGTTTCTCCTTATATTAAGGAATATCCGGTAACTCAGTTAACTGGAAATAGAGGCTGAAGCAAAATAATTTTACAGGGAAATAAGATTATTGAAATATAACATCCAGTGCAGAATTTTAGAGCTCTTCTTTTTGTGTAACTAGGCTCTTTCGTTGCGCTCCATCAAATTTTGCATTCCTGGCACAGAATCTTAAACCCTGAATATTAGCTTATGTCACTTAAATAAATCTTACTGGCTTAAAGGTTGCTAGTAACGTCGCCTATATATGTCTCTATGTTTAGTAAGGATCTCATTTACTTATATTTTCTTTATTTTATTGAGATAATGAGAAACAAGATAAAGTAAGAGGAAAGATTACTAATACAGGTATTATGTGTTTTCTGTCCATGATACCTTGGTTCTGTCATACGGTGACTTCAGTATGTACAAAATCCAGAAGACAACGACTTTGGCACTGCACAATGGTAGCTGGTGAGTTATGCACTAGTCTTCGTGTTTTTTTTTTTTTTTAATCAAAACTGAAAAGTAAGACAACATAACTACCATTGGGAGAGTAGAGGAGAAAAAATACTGGCCATGTATTACACACGTGTCTCTCTAAGAGACTAAAAGGGAGGAGAATGCTGGTTGAAATCCAGCCTCGATTTATTGGTGCACTAGTGTGGCCACCTCCTACTCCCAAAACTTTTACTGCCGGCAGCCTCGTACCTCGGGCACAGCAGGGAGGAACATTGTACCTAGGGATACCTTTCTGCTCTGATTCAGGCCCCGTGAGAGACTGAACCATTCAATCCTATAACACGTTTTATATTAAATTCTTGTTAACCCCAACAGAGTTTATTCATCTTCAAAATTATGTCTGGAAGAGAAGGACTTTATGGGAGCTACGTTTAGCCTCTCCAGTTTGTAAAATCACTCCTAAGGTAAATAAAATATTCTGGTAGTAGAAAGGTTTATATATAAAATACGTCACCGGACTCATGGGAATTGAAAAACCCTGGCATTCATCTCTCCACCCCGTGTGAATATTTGAAATGAATTATGCTTCTCATGATGTAATGAATACCGCCAGTACTAAACCCTGACGGTGGTAGGTGGGAGCGCCCACTATCCACTCACTTTTTGTAGTGCTACCTACTTCTTCCTTCATATCTACCAATCTTCTTCTGTGTCTGTCTTCCACTCTTCCTATTTCTTCTGCCTTCCTGTCTCTATTTATTACTCTTCTTTGCACTTCAGGAGGGCACACACTGAGTGACAAGCGAAACAGTTCCCCGTAACTCAGGAAATCATATACAAAGCTGGTTGGTAACCATACAGCCAAATAACGCGGTGACGTGGAGCCTACTATTATGCCCCTGTTAAATCGGTGGAGATGCAAATACGTCGTCCATCCAAGAATCAAACCTCCTGACTAATCCCAGCTCCGCGCTGTGGTGAGGCGCTGTGGGATGTATGGGAACATAGTTCCCATACATCTCACAGCGGACGAGGCGGTCCGGCAGCGACGGTTGCATGCCTGTGGGGATGGGTCTGACTGATCAGATAGATTGGGACAGTAGATTAATGTTTACCCCTATCTACCTCCTCCAACTCGGTGACCTTGAAAATAATGCAAAGTTGTGAACAATTTTAGTACCAGGATTAAAGAAGGCTATACATTTTTTCCAAGCTGGTGTCTGTGGCTTGATCCAGGAAATGTTGCTATTGTGTTCTGGCCTTTTTTTTTTTTTTTTTTTTTTTTTTTTTTGAGTGGATACCAGCCAGTGACCACTAGTGCAGTTAAGGACAAAAGTTTGCCTACTGCTCCCCTGCGTCTACTTCACACCCAGGGCATTTCCGACACTTTCCTCTCAAACGCATCATATCAAAGAGAACAATCTAAGGACAAGGAAACATACCAACGGAGTAATGTGTGAAATAAAAGAGGTGCAGTTTTGAATCTATGGTCAGAAAAACATACCATCCCTGCCTCAGCCTCGGAATATTACCCAACATAGCAAAGTGGGAAGCAGAAGGAGGTGTAACATTAGACGAACTGGTGCCCCCTACTGTACCTGGCCACTCTGCCTCCACACGGACCACAAAGACCTCAGTGTAGTAAAGTGTTCATGCTTTATTACACTGGCAGTTTATGAGTGCATTAAGGATGATGGCTGAGGCTGCTACATTGTTAATCACGCAGCAGGTGACAAGATCTGCCTCAACACTCGCTCCCAACACGTCCAGCACAAGCTTTGCCACTTCCACTACTCATCTCGCTAATTTGCACACCATTATTGCAACTACGTGTGTTGTGGATAAAGTTTACTAAGCACTGGTGTGTGTGTGTGTGTGTGTGTGTGTGTGTGTGTGTGTGTGTGTGTGTGTGTGTGTGTGCAGAACTAGATATTCAGGCATTACTTTGGGACCTCGACCACATCTGTCTAAGTCACTGATTATAATCGGTTCCACCCTTGCGTGCGTGGGTCTGTTTGTGTGTACGTGCGCGAATGTGTGTGTGTGTGTGTGTGTGTGTGTGTGTGTGTGTGTGTGTGTGTGTGTGTGTGTGTGTGTGTGTGTGTGTGTGTGCTGGATTTCATATAAGACAGAAAGACAGGAGAATTAGATTAAAAAAAGAAAATATAAATTGACTCTGCTAGCGTAAAACTGTATATCTAACTATATACCTAGGCTGCTTCCCCCAAAGAAAGGGAGGTAGCCGAGACAGGACGACACACTCCCAATTTACTCATCCACACACACACATTTATTCGTATCTTAGTCCCATGGCGAGAAGGGACATATCCTCACTGCACCAAACTATACACGAGGGTCAACTGCGCAGCGCAATCAGCGACATCCACAGCAGGGCCCGACAGCAGAGCTGGTTTACCCTAATAATCTACCCATCCCCCTACCCGCACCTAACCAGAATGGGCTGAAGAAATGGAAAGAAAAAAAGTGAACAAAAAGTGAAAGTAAATTACGCTCTTACGCTTATATAGTTTGTAGTCAGAGTGATATATAGATAGATAGATAGATATGTGTGTGTTTATTTATATATTTATTATTTATTTATTTATATAGTTATTTTTAACTTATTTATTTATTTATTTTTTATTTATTTATTTAGAGAGAGAGAATAGGCTAGAAAAAGACTGGTGGATAGACTTGATGTAGTATTACTAACATGAAAACAAGAAGGCTTAGGAATAATGTCTGTCGACTAAACAAAAGGTCACTGAAACAACTCATACATTTTGTGCTAAGGTCCAATTTCCCTTAAGTGCACAGCATCGAGGTCCCTAGATGAAATGCTGGGTGAACAGGATCAAGGGGAGGAAGCAAACTTTGTCTAACAGTCTGACCGGTCGGAGAATAAGATCTGAAATCTTCTATCGTCAGCTGGATATAGTATCACTGCACTACCAGCTCCCCTTCTCGCCCTTGGAATATTTCAGTACCTTGTTTTGCAGCAAACATTTGGACAGACTGATTACATGCGGTGCATGAGGTCGCTGAAGCGCCTGTTTGTTTGAAAATTTATACAGCTTACTCTCTCTCTCTCTCTCTCTCTCTCTCTCTCTCTCTGCCAGTCGTCTTATATGGCTCCAAATTCCTGCGTAATTACAAGCAAAAACGATTTACACGACAGTTATAAATGCTACTCTTAATCAACAGACTTTGACTGTCGTACGCGTGACAAAAAAAAAAATAATAATAAAATAAAGATAGAATATTGTTTCTTCTAGTGCTGATGATATTATACACTTACATTCTTACATTCATATATCTATCTATGTCTACCTATCTATCTATCTATACAGTATATATATATATATATATATATATATATATATATATATATATATATATATATATATATATATATATATATATATATATATATATATATATATATATATATATATATATATATATATATATATATATATATATATATATATATATTGCTTCATTTTTTTTTCGTCGTCAATGTTTCTCAGGTAATCACTGCTTACTTTTTTATTGTCAAGTGTGTAATATTCACTTCACCTGTTACTCACTGCTCATTGACGGTATTTATATTAACTGTTTCACATTTTCTCACTCATCTTCATGACATTCACTGGGTTTTCTTCAAAAACTGTACAATTTCATATCCACTGAATTACCCGGTATCCTTTTATAAATGCTGTATAGCAATTTCTTTGGCAGTTTACAGTGGTGGAATACTCTGGTAAGATAAGGCTAGCGTTAACGGGCCTGGGTTTGAATCCAAGACATGACCAGTATGTTTGTATCTCGTCAAACGCTGCCACGGACGTAGGATGGTCTGCTACAGCTCAAATGATCTCCACTACGCTAACCTTCCCTGGGGCTGTCCCCAAGCCCCGGGCCCAACAGTGCTCGCAAGGGAATTGACTGTTACCTTTTTCACCCTTATTCCCCGGTGCTGTGGAGGGACGCCCTCACGTGATGGCAAACACATGACGGAGAGCTTATAGCAACACCCCTCAAGGGTAACGTTGGCCTGTAGTACACCGGGTTAAAACTACCATTCATCGATCGCTGACTTTTTGTCTTAAACATGCAAAATTTTCTCTCTCCGTTCTTCATTTCTCACACGCTTACATTATCAAATTGTATACCATGGATTCAGAGTCGCTGTTTGCTTCTCGAAATGCCCTTAGGACAGATAAGTCAAGAATGGAGAGGGTGTGGTGGAGGAGGGATGGGCATAGTGTTAAAGATGGTTGGGAAAGGGGACCGGCGTGATGGAATATAGAGTGAGGCTGACAGTGGACTCTGGAAGTGAGGGAGAGGTGAACCAATAAAGCACCGCAGAGGCTACGTCCACCATCACACACTGACACCCCGTCACAGATTAACTTTTTGAAAAGTAATTGAACTTTATCCTGTTTCTGTATCATTGTTCCAAACTGATTAAATTTAATCAAGTTGTTCCATGGCTTTAGCTAGAACTCTCGAGCCATATTGCATTGACCTAAGCGACTTTGTAACACATCTTCCTTAACTAAGTTGAGTTTTACGAAACACTTGTCCTGCATGTCATTAGCATCTTTATGGTAGCAGCACAGATTGCATCACTGATACACTGAAGGGTACTGAAGTGTAGTGTGCAAAATGAATGGCTAAGGGAAGTGTCATACAACAACGTGAATTAGGCGCAAAGCAGGCTTCATCACGATACCATGTCGCAGTGCACGAAGCCTTGGCACAAGAGTACCATTACTGGGAAAAAAATAAATGATGTTCGTTGATAACAGCAGGTGGCAATAGTACGAGTTCTCCCACAAAATCAGGTTGTGATCAAACGCCTCTGGCCATACGAATCAAGAATAACTTTGGATGTCTGGCAGTTGCTCAAGAATCATCACCAACGCAGCAAGCTTGACTGACACGTAAAACATCACAAACATTCACCCACAGTACAATAAGGAACCGTCAGTTTGCAACACAATTAACTATTTTCACCTCTAGTGCGAAACAGCTGGGATAAAGAAGAACCAGGATCGTATTCTGAGTGGCTAGGGGATTTCGTAACAACTCTTCCTTAGCTACACACACACACACACACACTATAGTATCCTCTTGTACGTTACCGTTGCAAACTTTGTCGTTATTATGCAGGTATAAATTGACAAATAAGAAGATGCTAAGGTGCATTATGAAGTACATATTTAATGGCAAGAGAAAATTGCCACGAAGACTCTCATGTCACCCCAAATATGGATCCCTGTCCATAGGCACCGCAGAACAGCAATTGTATAAGACACTTTACTGTCAAAGAAACGTTACTTTAGTTTTTATTACAGTGTCAGTGCAGCTAATTTCGGTAATATTGTGGTGCCATCTGACTAGCTTTGTTTTTTCTTTAACAATTTCTGCCTTATTGTGGAGAGGAATCTGAAAAGTAAGATGAGGTGTGTATGGGGGGGGAGGGAGTGGGGTGGCCTAGGAGAGAGAGAGTGACAAGTGTATGATAAGCGTGGGGTTTAGTGGGGCAGGGAAAGGTGTTGGCTGTGACAGACTCAAGCTATCATGATGTGATGGATGATGATGATGATGATGATGATGATGTGTGTGTGTGTGTGTGTGTGTGTGTGTGTGTGTGTGTGTGTGTGTGTATGTGTGTGTGTGTGTATTCTAGCACACGCAACTCCACCGTACATCTGGCAGCCGCAGCGTACTTCACTCAACACAATGGAAAATGTCAGCCACGCTTAATCTTAATCTCTGGCTGTTGTAGTTTTTAGAATTTTCTTTCCATCTCCTCTGTCTCCTATTGTGTGCAGGTTGTACTTTCGTCACTCATATTTTATTATTCTCAGAACTTTATATTTCATGTAGTGTTGCTATATTTTTCTTTTAAATCACTTTAGTTTCAGAATCGTCAGTTATTAGGTATTTGCGTTAGCATGTTGATCCGAAGATAAATATGTATGTATTAAGTATCCCTCATATTATCCATTTACATTCTGATATTTGCCTCATATCTAAATCATTAACTCAAATTCTTATTTTGTTGCTAGTATTTATTATTAATTTTTGTAAGGAAGGCTTTTTTTTTAAGTTCGTAGAATAAGAAAAGGAATTAACCTTACTTTTATAATGCTTGGTGTCTGTAAAACGAAAAGACATGATCTATAACAAATAAGAAAAAGATGAGGAGAATGAATTAGGTATCAGGGAGTGAAAAGGGAAATTGGATACAGGTAGAATGGAAAAGGTAAAATTATCGACTAAAACTGAGAAAAAAAAAATCCTGAAATGGTTACCAAGATCAACAGCCAAATGACGAAAAAGAGAATAGATGCAAAGTAAACTCATAATGTCTTTTGAAAATGTCAAAACACTAAGAAATGAGGGGCGATGAAATCGAACTGAAGACTGGAAAACAAAAGCGCTGTAAAGTGAATATTCTGAGGAAGAATAAAAATATTTAAAAGGAAAGTACATTTGCCTGGTTTCCGATGGCACTGATGATGTAAAACATTTAAATAAACCACAGTGAACAGAAAAAAGAAAACATATGTACATACAGTATATATATATATATATATATATATATATATATATATATATATATATATATATATATATATATATATATATATAAAAACAGAAACAGAACGGGATAGAATGGAAGACGCGAGGAAAATCTGATAGAGAGTAAAGGAAGGGAAGACTACACAAAACTTAAAATATAAACGAAAAAAAATATATATATAAGGTGGCAGAGAGAGTTGTGAGAGGGGGGGACCGCTGACGTCGTGGGGAGGCAATGATATAGAAGGTAAAAGAAAAAGGACGTGAAGAAAGATTTTATGCGTATGAGGTGTGTGTGTGTGTGTGTGTGTGTGTGTGTGTGTGTGAGAGAGAGAGAGAGAGAGAGAGAGGAATGTACGAGAATGGAAAGAGAGTGAGAAAGGAATATACAAGGACAGAAAGGAAGAGAGAGAAAGAGGGTAAATGAGTGTACGAAATTGGTGCAAGGGAGGGAGGGGATTACACGAATTTGAATAAAAAGAAAGAGAAGAGAGGAGGATAGTCACTGAGACCTCAGAAGAAGAAAAAGAAGCAAGGGGAGCGGGTGTGAGTTAGCCATGCATGAAACCTGTGTCATCCGTTGTGTCCGGTAACTTGTAGAAAAACCTGGTAATGTGGCCTGGCTTTCCTGACAGCTGGACATATTGCCATGGTTAGCCTCACTGAACACTTTTATAGCCTTGTATGATTTCAGATTTCATGAGAAGTTATCATTTGGTAGGAGTTATTTTTATTTTTCTGTGGTAATCTTTCTGTCTCTTACATTTGCTTTATGTTTTGTCTATCAGTAGAAGGCCTATCACGGCTCACAGACACCACATACACTACACTACATACTGCCACTCCTACTTCGTCGTGACTTACAGTTACATCTCACACTCACACTTCGCACTGCCACACCCCACAGTTACACGTTACGGCCACTCTTCACATAGCCATACCCCACACTGTTGCGTCTCAGCTACGTGTACACCTTACAGTTACACCTCATATTCACATTTCACACTGCCATACCCTACAGTATAGCACTTCATAATTTTACACTTCACCCGGTCAATCTTAACACTGTCACACACACACAAGCGCACCTGACACCGCCACACCTTCAGTCTCTACTGTGCAGGCTTTGTTGACACCCTGTGTTTGCAGAAGTCCGTTATGTGCTGTGTATAGGCCTATGCATTTCCTTATGTGCTAGTATGGGTTTGTTTATTAGTTTAAAGTTTTGCTGACCTTATCACTATTGACTACATTACATATAAACACAAACTTTAAGGGTACATTTGAGGTTGTAGTTTACAAACAACAAGTACATCACAGTCCAGTTATTTTATGTATCAACATCTGCATGTGCCGATGTATCTTAGTTCGTAAATGAATTATAAATTAGTTTAACCGTTACTGTATTTCTTATTAAATACTGTAGTAAGTGGCAGTGAATCAAAACATTTATTTTTTCTAACTTATATATGAGGTACAAATATCTGAGATCCACCGCTCGAAGATTAGTTATTTATTGCCCCTGACATTCATTTTGTGACTTCACAGATATTTTCAGCATAACAAAAGAAAAGATCGTAAAATGTAAAAAGAAAAAGAAAAATTTTCACGCATGCTAATCGTGATCAGAAAAAAAAAAAAAAAAAAGGAAAGTTGTGGGCCATATTATTTTTGACATCACACACAATGTTAAATGAAGATTCGACACATATTTCTCATGCTTACTCGATCTCATGCTCTCTCACCCTTTCTTTTTGACATCCAAATCCTGTTGTTGATTTTCCATAAGTAGAAAATAAGTCTTTTCATTAATACTAAGGAGAGGCCACTCATTAAGTACCTCGGGGTGGGGGGTGTATGGTGTGTGTATCCTATATAACTCTCTCTCTCTCTCTCTCTCTCTCTCTCTCTCTCTCTCTCTCTCTCTCTCTTCAACGCGTTTAAAAAGTTAACCATGCTGTAGTTACAACTCTTTATGCTTAGATACCAGGGGTGGGCAGGAGAAAGGGTGTTCGTCGTAGATACACCTAGTGCTCGTAACTTCCTAAATTAGTATTGCCGCTGAGCCAAATTACTTTTTAAAATCCCCGTGGGTAACTGATCGTGTTTTGTGGCTTCTATTATACCCATCACCTCGATGCCCTCTGGAGATTTACTACGACAGTTAATGTAACTTTTTTGTAATCCTAAACTGCACCTTCTTCGCTCGTCCACCCGCCAAGCCGACTAGAATCCACGCGCATTAAAACTTGTGGAAAAAGAAAATTGTAAACCTCTCAGTTTATTCTGCTATTTACGTGAACAGAGACAGATGTAGCTAGGAAGAAAAACAATTTACTGAATATTTTATCTCTCTGCCCTTTCACAGTTCTCTGTTGGCTAATAGTCCCATACTAAGAGAGGTCTAGTATACGAGTATCTCTCTGCCTGCGTGAGACTTTGACATGAGGTGTCAGAGAGGAATTTGGCAGATTTTCCTTAACAGACACACAGAGCAGAAGAAATGTTATCCTTGACTGTAGCCCTGTGATGCTGATGTCTGAAATGAGTTACTCCCGAGTCTTGGTTGTGTTTCATTAACCGCCATTCATTTTTACTGCAGAATTTATTGAGATTTGGAAGAAGGTAACCCTTGAATCCGGCGACGTATTCTTCTGGTTATTCTTGCAATTTACTGACGATATTTTCCTACTTGAGGGGGAACCTTTTTAACTGGAGCAAAGGATATAACAAAAATTTTCTTCTGTACTACAGATCCTTCTCAAGCTTAATAACATCGTCTGGAGGCAGCAAGACAGGTATCCGGCTCTGGTTTCCTTCCTGCTCAAGCTTTTCACTGTTATGATGTCTTTTAGATTTTACTCTTGCTATCATCAAACAATTTTACTCAGCTTAAGAGAGACTTCCGAAACTGATCAAGTCAAATAGGGAACTTTCTACACTGACAAATAAAGAGTAACAGTTGAATGTGATCGCTGTGACCCCTAGACTGGATGAGAGAGAGAGAGAGAGAGGGGGGGGGGGTAAAATCGAGTTCTACATACTCACATCTGATTCAGAGGAGAGATTGAGACAGTTGGAAGAAGAGTTTGGAAGGGTGTGTGAAAGGAGGAAATTGAAAGTAAATGAGAATAAGAGTAAAGTGATGAAGTGTACGAGGTTGATAGATGGTAGGGGGATGAATATAGTTTTGAATGGTGAGTTGCTTGAGGAGGTAGAGTGTTTTAAATATCTAGGGTCACATGTTGCTGTGGATGGAAGAATAGATGCAGAAGTGAAGTTTAGAATAAATGAAGTAGGAAAGGTGCTGGGAGGAATGAAAAAAGTGTTTAAATGTCGTTCGCTTAGAATGGATGTAAAGAGATGGCTGTATGAGGGTGTTGTGGTACCGACTGCGTTATATGGGGCTGAAACATGGAATATGGGTGTAGCAGAGAGGAAAAGTTTGAATGTAATGGAGATGAGGTGTCTGAGGAGTATGTGTGGAGTGACGCGTATGGATCGGGTGCGAAATGATGAAGTGCGAAGGAGAACTGGAGTTGTTCGGGAGATGGCTGGTAGAGTTGAGCAGAGGGTGTTGCGATGGTTTGGGCATATGGAGAGAATGGATAATGAGCGATTGGTGAAAAAGATAACTAGATCTGATGTGAGAGGTGTAAGGCTGAGAGGAAGACCACGAATAGGATGGATGGACAGTGTGAAGAGAGCGCTGGATGCGAGAGGGATGTCTGTTGAGCAAGGAAGAGTGGCTGTGCGTGACAGAAATAAATGGAGAGAAACTGTGAATGAATAAGTGATGACGCAGCCCTGAGGGGATATTCTCCCGCATTTGGTCTGATCAGCTAGTCAGGTCGGGTGCGGGTAAGGGGATGGGTCTGTTATGATGTGGCAGGGGTAAACCAGTTCTATTGTCGGGCCCTGCTGCGGAAGTCACTGATTGCATTGCGCAGCTGACCCTTGTGCGGTGTGGTGCGGTGAGGATCTGTCCGGTCTCCCCTTTGGGGCTAAGATGTGAATGAATGTGTTTGAATGGATGAGTAAATGGGGAGTGTGTCGTCCTGTCTCGGCTACCTCCCTTTCCTTGGGGGAAGCAGCCTAGGTATATAGATAGATAGATAGACATACTCTAGGGGAAGGCTGTGAATTGGTAAAAAAAATCTGCATTAAAGACCTCGTGCAGTAGATAGGCATTAATCTTAAACCTTCTTTTTATTCATTATCATCATCATTATCATCATCATCATCATCATCATTATCATCATCATCATCTTCTTCCTGTTCTTCTTTTTCTTCTTCTTGCTTGCTTGTTTGCTTTAACTACGAGGCATACTCACAGGATTAATGATGATGTCCTTTGGCTCCATCTGAAATAATAAGCCATGTCTCGGCTGGCGGGGCGGGGAGATAAGTGTCGGGAGACAGCGGGGTGGTCGTGCTGGGAGGCTGAGGAAGGTTGTAGCTTGGTTGTGAGGGAGGGATGAGACACGAGAGGTAAGGGTAGTTAAGTAGACACACGGACCAGAAAAGAAGATAATCATGGTTACATTGATGCACAGACCAAAGGAAGTGAGTTTCTGTGTCTTGCATATATTTTATCGTCTTCCTGACCCTGTGTTGCTTTTACACGAGACACAGAGAGATGGGTCGTGTACCGAAGGAATAGAGAAAAGAGGAGAGTAGCTATATAGATGCAAAGAAATGAAGAAGGGAATTTTCATTTCGGAGGTACAAAGACAGGTGGAGTTAGACAGATTACATTAAAGAGATTTACAAATACAGTATACACTGAAAGGAATTATATACATTGACACACAGACAACAAAAACTTTACAGTTCCTACAAGACCTTTGTGATTTAACAAAGAGAGAGAGAGAGAGAGAGAGAGAGAGAGAGAGAGAGAGAGAGAGAGAGAGAGAGAGAGAGAGAGAGAGAGAGAGAGAGATGCCAATAGCTAAAAAGAGCATAGTAGCTACGAACAGTGAGTGAAATAATAGAAATGCGTTATTTAATAACTCGTTCATGGGTGAACCATTGTTTATTCATAATAATAATAACCTGCTTTTTATCACAAGATCTGTTAGTAATATTTCATGGATGTCGCTCTTACACTACAGTATGAGTTATATACGGTACTGCTTTCATTTGCATATCTATCAGTCTATTTTTCTATCAGTCGATCTATTCCTTAACGTCATATCAAGGCATCTCGTCCCGGGAGTCGCGACAGAATTGGCCGAATTCTTGGTGGCATAGGAGGCTTCGCAGCATTTTTTTTCTTAAGAGATTTATTATGCATACTACATTATTTATATAATCTCTCGTAAACTATCTGTGACATTTATATATCGACATAGTTCGTGTGAGTGATACAAAAGGGGATATAAAACAATAGCTGTCAAAATAAATCGCTAAATAAAAGATGCTACGAAGTTTCCAAGGTAACATAAAGTATGACAGGAAGATCCCTTGGTTTCGACCCAATTCCCTGACTAGAGTGAAGCCCTTCATTCCATCCTACTTCAACCTAACCTAACTCCTTCACTCCCAATACCTAACCTTCCATCCAATGACGTATATTGGCACCATGAAACAATTGTATTCAACGTAAGATATACCTCTAGTACACAGGGGGTTAATGAAGGCATTACCTGATTACTCCAGCTCTATAAGTCTCTCCAAAACTAATAAAATCGTCTGGTGGTGAGAGTGATAGAAGAAATAGGCACCATCGGAGTGAAGGTGTAATGCTTCATTCTTGTTGCTACCAAACCATTTACTCTGCGTATTAATCTGCCTGTGTGATATAACGTGCGTGATAAGAACCTAGGCATGGCATTGTACGTGCAGGTGCCAGGCCAACCAGGTGACCAGCCTACCATTTATTAACCCACCACCACCTGCACCATCTATAAAGGAAGAACGCTACCTCTGATGGAATTGGTTTCCATAGAAGTTGGAACTAAATTGGCCAGGAATTTAACCACTACTTTTGAAACTCAGTTTGAGGATATTTATATAAGGACTGACAGTGAGATATGTCTTTTCTGCATAGGAAAGGAAGACAGAAAATTCCTTTCATCCGCAACAGAGTGAAGACCATAAAAGAACTGTCTTCTAAATTTATATATTTTCATGTATCCTCCAATCAAAACCCAGCTGATCTGCTCTCTAGAGGCTCGACAGTAAGGAGATTGATCAGAGATGACTTGTGGCTCAAAGGTCCCAAATGGTTAATCACTAAAGAAGGGCTTGAGCAGAAACAATATAATACTGCTGAGGTTAGTCTTGTAAATCTGGATCCTGTAGTATCTGAGCCAGATGTGACAGGCATCAGTAGATTTTCATCAGTAAGACAACTCCTTAACACTACTATTTTAGTTGTAAAATGTTTAATTAACCCTTCTCCGGTAAACCTAAAATTTTATCCTTACTTAGGTAATGTGGGGTCTGTCAGACCCCAATGTTTAAAAAGCACCAAAAATACTTACAACTTTATTGAAGCAATCGCTTGTACACAGTTTCTGTAGTCCTTTTCCTTCAATTTAGTGCAAAATGTATGAAAATATAAATGACGATATATTGTATGGAAAATTAAAATGAAAAACATCGACAAATTTTATACCGACTGAAATTAGTGGCTGCCATACCAAAACTGATATGTTCCACCAGTTTTCTATCATTGCATGCTGTAGAGTAATGGCCAATGTTTCTGTAAAAAGTAAGAGAAGCACATGTCATTAAAAAAAAATTGGTATGGAAGATATATATGGTAAAAAAAAGAATCACAGGTTAGGTAATGTGGGGTCCACTGGACCCCAAGGCCCTTTATCGCGAAAATAGAGCCGGATACCGAACTGACCCCATCACCTCCCTAAACTAGACTACTAGTCAGGAAGGTAGAGGGAAAACTAGATCCCAAGACCTTATAGTAATATATGAAACAACACTAAGAAAAATGGCGTGGGGTCTCACAGACCCCACGTTATCTGAGAAGGGTTAAGAAAGTGGGGTTTGAAAAGTTTGATCCCACGGAATAATGGGTGAAAAAGTTGCAAAAGAAATAATACGGAGAGATTTTTGACCAATTATGCCAAGTCACTAGAAGCAGTAGAATGCTGATAAGAGATTTAGGATTATTCTTAGACGGAAAGGGTCTAATCAGATGCCGTAGCAGAATAGTAAAGGTTGTTTTGCCTCTCCAAACCAGACATCTTGTGTTGTTACTCAAGAATGATTATTTCGTATAATTAATTGTTAAGGAAGTCCATGAGTTAACTCTTCATGGAGGTGTGCCACAGCGTTTGGCTAGAATCCGAGAAAGGTTTTGGATCCTTAAGGGTAGACAGTATCATTATATGTAGGAGGTATGAACAACGACCATATGATTATCCAGGACCACCTGCTTTACCAAAGGATGGGGTGAATGTAAAACTGCCCTTCAAAGTAATTGGAGTTGATTACACAGGGACTATAACTGTTACAGGTGAGGAAACTCCCTCTAAAGTGTATATAAGTTTGCTTACTTGCACCTACACAAGGGCAGTCCATCTTGAAATAGAAGATTTATGTTCAGAGACATTTCTGAACGTATTTAGAAGATTTGCAGCTAGACGGTCTTGTCCTAATAAAGTAATAGGCGACAACGGAAACAACTTTGTTGGAGCATCACCTCAAAATTTAAGTATAATGAGTGACCCAATGGTTAAGTCGAGCCTGGGAATCTGAAATTGTACTTGGCAGTTCGTAATTCCTAGGCCCCCATGGTAAAATGGATTCACCGAACAAATGAAAGGTATTATGAGGAACTGCATTAGGAAAACCTTACACAGAACTAAGATCGCTAGGAGCTGAGAACAGTAATAACTGAAACTGAGGATAAAAATAATGACAGACCTTTAACCTATCTGGATGATACTAGTGTATCAACTGACGCCTTGACACCAGCTCATATGTTGTATGGCAGAAAGCTCCATCTGGTGCCTTGTGTTGATATTCAGGAGGAAGTAGATGATCCCATCATAGAGAATAATAAACTACGACATAATCTGCTTGAGGGATATCAATGTTTGAAAATGGTATTGGACATCTGGAACAGACACTGGGGCGAAGATCATCTTCTGAGCTCAAGAGAAAGGTTATACGGGGCTCGAGCTGCCAGTAACAAGTCATTCATAAGCGTAGATTTGGTCTTAGAAAAAACAGATCAGCCAAGATCCCAGTGGTCATTAGCTAAAGTCATCTCCACGCATCCAGATTCGTAGGGGGTGCTGGGGCATGTTAAATTTGAATGTAGGGGACATATCAATACGAAAACCATTGCGAAATTGGTGCCCTTTGGGTTAAGCGCTATCCCTGAGATTGTGAGTGGTGGAGACCAATTGGGTCAAGATGCACGGCCTAGAAGGGCCACGGCACAGGGTTCTCGAGACTTGTGGAGAGATCTTCTGGCTAGGGGTCACATTGCATGATACAGCGTATCATTCTCTGCCTGGCACCAAAACTGGAAACCGTTTTCCCCCAGATCAAGATAGCTTGTGTTTAACAGTAAAATGAGCAAGCTGAAATAGTTTTCCGTATTGAAAGCAGAGGAAAATTCTAGAGAAAGTTATTGCTACTTAAAGTGGTTTATTTACCCAGGGATTTACTTTAGTTTCTTGTTAATAATCCTTATTATTAATAAATTAAATGCTAATACATTTAACTTTTATGGACAACTATAATGTAAATACGCATATAAATACTTAGGAAGATTCCACTGTATCCAACTGCGCCTGCGTGTTATGGTGACGTGGAAAATGGGAGACGGTATTTTACCTTTATGTACATAAAATAAATATTTAATCTTATTCTTATTTGAAAATAAGATTTCTTTGTTATGTTACACCTTTCTTAAAAATTTCTTGAGGTAATTCATTGTTCTTAAGTAATTGTAATTAAATAATTTTTGCTATCTCTGAATTCTATGAGTGAGTGGAGATACGCCATTGCTCACTCAGTCCCTCAAGCTCGTTCAAGCTGCATGCTGTAAATTAGTTGCACCAAGACGCTTTGACAGACCCTTGCAAACTCTTAAGCTCGTTCAAGCTGCATGCTGTAAATTAGTTGCACCAGGACGCTTTGATAGACCCTTGCAGACCTAACTAAGCCTGCTAGCCCGTCGTCATCTGTCATTCCGACACAATCTATCTACGTATCCCTTGAGATCTGGCCAAATTGAGGGGAAGTAGCTTGGATATGAGGAGAAAGAATAGGTGAGTTAGGGTTAGTTATACCCACTCATTGAAAAAGACTCCTATTACTTAGTTTAACTTAGTGTTAATAGTAGAATAACTTCCAAGCAAATTTAATATATATATATATATATTAAATATATATATATATATATATATATATATATATATATATATATATATATATATTTTTTTTTTCTGACAGGTATTTTATGTGATGGTACTAAACCATGCTTGGCTAATGAACTTCACCTGGGTTATGATTATTAACATCAGAAACTTACAGTATCAGTCAACACTCAGACACAATACTAATCAGTCCAGTGGGAATTGATTCTTAGCTACAGAAGTAACAGTTACAGCAAAACCGTCCAGCAAAACAGCCTGCTGCAATATGTTATTCAAAACTGCTGAAAGGTTTCTGAGTTGTATCTAACTTTCCGTCAATGGGAAAGAAAACAAGAAAGAAAGAATGGGAATAAGCGATTTAATCAATTAATTATTGAGAAATAATTTATCAGGTATCAGAGTGTTATCCGTCCTAATTACCTTTAACAGTTACCCTATCTTGCCCGTCCAGTTACGTTTACAGTAAAAAAAAATTTTACTGATAAAGAATATACAGTATGACAATAGCCACTAAGAAATGCTATGGCAAAGATGAAGAGACTTAACATTGTCTTTTTCTGCCACTGAGCTACATGATATAAGTTACAAAAGGACGATTATCTGTGCCATTTACGGGTGAAAGAACGATATCAGTGTCTCGACATGAATTTGCCTGTGATGCAACTCCTAAGATAAGTGGTGTTAACATTTTTAATCTCATGGGCTTGTACAACTTCCTTGTGGCTGTAGGTCTGCCGGTGAAAACAAACACACATGGTTAAATTAACAGCTTCAAACAGATTTTACAGATATAAGACCTGACGATGACTCGCCAAATATTTGTAGTGATAGACTTATATAAGCCCTGCCTGCTGAGACTCCTTTGTAGTTGGCTTATTTCCATCTGATGGAACTGGCCACTCCGACAACTTGAATAGCAAGTCATGGTTGCATGAAATTGAAGGAGCCTTAGTTATGTGGTAGGAATGAGTCTCTTTGGTTACTAGTCGAATCAACTCTCTATTCCGACTACGGTTGGCCATCAACCGAGATAAATGGGATTACAGATTTTTTGTCAGACAAGAGTAAACCCGGCGTTATCTGTTCAGTATTTCACACTCGCATCACGTATATACCTGTTGTGTTTCAGCACACATCTATGTGTTGCACAAACTCATCACTACATTTCATACACCCATCAATTTCTTCTCTGTACTTCACACACTCATCACTGTAAAATTCGGGTCCGAAAAACTTGCTTGGAGTAGCGAACATCATGTCATTACAGGTGGGTGGAAAGAAGTGTTTTTATTATGCCTTATAATGCAAGCAGTCATTAGCATGTCTAGCTGAGATAATCACAGAAGAAGCTGGTAATTAAAGCTACAGGTAGGGTGAAGTTATGCTTGGCTAAAACCAGAACTGCGGCAGTCAGCACCACTAGCACGCAGACACTATAATGTGATATTTATATGTACAGTACACATAAGGTGCAGTAGGCAGGAGGAGGGAGAAACTATACTCTTTCCACTTTAATTTGGTCTAAGATTACCATATTTACAACCTGAGTCTTGAACTGTAGGAATAGATTAAAGCTAAAATATAATGCTAAACATGTAGCGTTTGGCATTATATATGAATGGTGGAATTATTGTTTTATTAGTCACAGCGTTATGTGAAATAAGCTACAAAATGACGAGACAAATCTGGGCCAAGTTAAGGTACAAAGAGTGTAGCAGGCAAACGCTACAAGTTGTTATTTGATGGATATATGTCTGTGTGTCTTGGCATGGAGGCATCGTTAACCCCTTCAGTCCGATGACATTCTTTTATCTTTCTCTTGCTACCACCGGACGATTTTATGCGGCTAGGGTAGTACTTGTAGGCTAGTAGTGAATGAGTCAGTGAAAGCTGTATCTAACTCCTCCAGTTCGAAAAATCTCTTCAGAAGTGGATAAAATCATCTGTAGGTAACAGTAATGCAATGAAAAATGTCACTGGAATCAAATGAGTAAAGTCTACAGTCTAATGATACACACTTTGTGTATTCATACTACATACAGACGCGTTTTCACAGGTTTAGTGAGATTTTTTTAGCTCAAGTGGTAGGATGTATATGAGTGTATGTGGCAGGGGAAAAAAAAGACCATTGAGTCATTGCCTTGAGTAAGACTTACCGTATGCTGCATGAAAAACAAACCCTAAAATTTGGTTGAACCACATTATCTATACATTGCACACACTCTGTTCATATTTTTATGAAAGCACACGCTGGCAGAAAAGGTATTGTTCAGTTTATACCGCTGAGCACAGAATGGTGTATTCATACTATACAGTAGGGGATACAAATTCGCCTATATCACTCCTCTTCTGCTTCTGACTTTCCTCTGCTGGAAATTATTCCTGAGCTGACAGGGACTTGGTATGCTTCTCTGTCCGGAGATGAATCTCTTTTAATAGGATGCGATAGTAGAGGTAAGGGACAAGTCTGAAGCAGACAGGGGCGTAGCCAGAAAGTTCACAAGGGGAGGGGGAGAAAGATGTCTATAGATTCTTGAAAAGGTGGTGAGGGGCAAGCGAAGCGAGGCTCCGCAGCTGGGGGGTCTGGGGGGGCGCTGTGAGCCCCCTCCCCAGGAAAATTTTTTGAAAATTAAGTACTTTTAGGGGTTTTCTGAGGCCTATGAAAGTATGTATTGGAGTATTTAGATGATAACTCATTATAGTGAAAATGGCGAAAAATTGAGCAAGAAAATGGTTTTGACTGAAAAAAGAAGCTTTTTTAACGATACTTATGGAATAAAAGAACAGTAATGCATCTGTGAGTCTCATGTGCACTTTTTTCGCCTTTGAGAGCATAATGATCTTAGCTAAGTTAGTTCGAACTTGGAAATGTCAAATTTAATCTGACAAAAGGTGATAACAAAAACATATTACTATGTTCTAAAGGAAAGCAATATAATTTTAAATAATTCAGAAATCTCTTGGTACCTCAAGACTCAAGTATGCTGTATTAAGAACCACTTCCATAGTCCATACACCATTTATAATTATAAATGTGCCATTCATTGGAATTCTACCCACTTGGTTAAACTAAAAGAGTAAGCCTTAAAATATGCTAAATTACTTAGATTTGTCTGCAATTTTCATTTGACTGTTCTAAGAAAAAAATATTTTATACTATATATATATATATATATATATATATATATATATATATATATAGACACACACACACACACACACACACATACACACACACACCTGATTTCAACTTTGATCACAGGTAATAAAAGCTCTAGCACTCATTCGAGCTGATCGTTTTCATACTTTGAACAGAAAATTGCTTAAGAAATCATAGTTCTGACTAATTCAGCTAGAAGGATACAATGATTAACAAAAACATAAGATATTGTCGAACTCAGACAAACAAATGTAGTTTCATTCATACTGGTATACTCTATAACCGCAATATCAACTAAAATGAAAAAAAAAACAACAACCGTTCTAGATACATAATTTATGCTCTCAGCAATTTTGCACGCCATGACAGTACTGTATGTTCATAAAATTAGATTCAGTCTTCTTGCTTTTCTCTTTGAGAACTGATCCAAAATTATGTTTGTCACGATTCTCTCTCTCTCTCTCTCTCTCTCTCTCTCTCTCTCTCTCTCTCTCTCTCTCTCTCTCTCTCAAGCGATTTATTTATTTATTTTTTATTTTTATTTTTTAAAGATTTATTGTTATTTTTTTTTTAGCCCCATACTATTCCAAGACCCTCAACGGGGGGGTGGGCCCCTTCTTCCCCCCCTCTTCGTACGCCCCTGGAAGCAGACGAAGTGGAATAGTGGGTAAACTTTTTCCCCTGACTACAGACAGACCGCACACTGTAGGTACACCTTGCACACACCTCTGGTACACTTAAGTACTCGCTGCTACACACGTAAACTATTAATTAACAATGTACGCGACAGACTTGGTGGAACGCAGCCATAAAACGAAATTCATTACCATGATTCAAAATAGCTCGCTTGCACGCACCACCACTTCAGTTAATAAGAAAACTGTACCACGTTGTAGTAGTAGTAGTAGTAGTGGTGGTCATGGTCGTAGTCGTGGTCGTCGTCATAGTAGTAGTTGTAGTAGAAGTAGTAATAGTATTAGTGGTCGTGGTTGTAGTCGTGGTAGCGGTAGTGGTATTATTATTCGTAGTAGTAGTAGTAGTAGTAGTAACCCCAAGCTCATTTGAAACGTGATCCCAGCTGACTGCAGACTTAAACTTTCTCTCACAGTGTTTGTATTCCCTGGGAAGAGAGCCGCATTATTATACTGGTGCCACCACAGGAAACCGTCCCTCTCCAGCACCAAATATCAAACTGTTAAAAATAGATGTATTTCGCACATCTATAACGTAAACTACACACGCTTTATGAACAATCCCTCTCAAGGTAACGCGGATATGTATTACTATACATTTTACTATTAACATAAAACGTAGACAGATGATGAATTAGTAACGCACATGGCTTACACACGCACTATATCAACACGGATAAAGAATACACGAGGCGGCTGTCCTATCAAACTGACGCAAATGTACATGAAACCAACTATTAGGCCCCGTTCACACAAGGCGTTTTCAAACGCGCGTATCATAACGCGTGTTAGCAAAGACATTGGTAGTGTATTGGATTGTACACACGCTACCGCCGTTTTCCTCAACCACTGGTGCAAACGCGCGATCCGACATTTCCCTTCCTACCGCGCGGTTCGAGGTACACGTGTTTAGCAGGGACGGACACATGCGGCGTGTGCAACCACCGCGTTTCCCTGGCGGAAATACAGTCAGCCATATGAAAACCTCGAACCGCTGAACAAACGCGCGGTAGGAATGGAAATGTCGAATCGCGCGTTTGGACCAGCGGTTGAGAAAAACGCGTGGTAGCGTGTGCACAGTCCAATACACTACTAATGTCTTTGGTAACCTGTCACGCAAAGGGCCATAGTCGCGTTATTGTTCTCCCACCATAACTTGGCAAATACTTTGGTCCTCCTGCAGTTTATTTCATGTAGCTTAAAAAAAAAAAGATACAGATATACATCCCTTTCACGGCATTTTTTCCAGACTTGCGTTATATTTTAGGGTTAATCTTTTGCTTCGTCTCTGCATGTAAGAGAGAGAGAGAGAGAGAGAGAGAGAGAGAGAGACGGAAAATTTTTGCCAAGTTAAAAATAATATAGTTTTGAAGACATTCCGTCACATAATTTTTGAGTGTACTAAGCTTATTGCCGTTTCCTCTGTTCTTGCCTGTAACTTATGTTTCGTTTCTGTGGACAATCACTGTATAAATAACACACAAGTGTATATTAACATGCGTGATACAGAAATACACTAATAAGGAAGAGGTGCTTGGAAGTCTATTTAATCGACGAGACTACACACACACACACACACACACACACACACACACACACACACACACACACACAGATGGTGCGGTGAGCGTGTGTCCCCAGCTGCTGGCTCGTGTCACAATACTAGGACTTGTTTATAAAGACTTTTGCGACCGCGGCATCTGTGGCAAGTGTAAACATGGACCAGACAGCCAACGTGATCACGGTCGTAATGGTGAGCAAGGGAAGAGGAGGGAGTTGGGAGAGGACGAAGCTGAAGGGGAGAGGAGAAGGAGAGGAGAAAGTGAGGGGCAGAGAAGCGGGTGAGGGCCAGAGGGGAGGGTGAGAGAGCTAGGAGAGGCTGAAGGAGAGAGAGGAGGAGAGGGAAACGAGAGGGGGAGAGGGAGAGTGCGATGGAGTACAAGGGAAAGCAAGCATCAACAGACTTACTGGTCCTTTCGTGGCTGTTCGTTATAAGTTATAACTAACGAAACTATTCAATGTCAGAGATAAAAATAAGAAAGCTGGAGGGAAACGGGGAGAGCAGAATGTGAGGGGTAGAAGAGAGGGTGAGGGATAGAGGAAAGGGGGAGGCGGAGACGAGGAAGTGAGAGGGAGTGGAGAGAATGAGGTGGAGAACAGAAAGTGAAGAGGTGAGAGGAATGGAGAAGGTGAAGGGTAAGGAGGTCAGGGGGGTAAGAAGGTGAGGAGGAAAAGGGGTTGAAGGAAATGACAAGCAGGGGAGAGGAAAGGGTGAGGAGGGTGAACAGGCTGCGTGAGGATCAAAGTAGTGAGATGAAGGAGTAGCAGCAAAGAAATGAAAGGAAAAGGAACACTGCAAACACGGGAGGAACCACAGATGAAGTTACAACAGTTAAAGAACAATCGCGGGAGAGAAGAGGGTGAACATGGTTAGAGGGTGAATACACACACACACACACACACACACACACACACACACACACACACATGTTGAGCATAAGTAGAGTTTGGTCCATAAATTAAGCTACAAGCCTATTGAGATGAATAACAGAGAAGAGGGAAGTTCAGTGAGCTTTTATTATTTGAAAGTAAATTTTAATATTATCTATATTATAACAGACTATGAATTTAATAGCTTGACGATGAAACGGGTAAATAGATACTTACATAAACACTCAAGCAAATAGACTGAGAAATAGAAAGAGAGGCAGACCGACCGACAGACATAGATAAACTTAAAGGCAAATAGAAAGAGATAGATAAACAGAGGCAAAATGTAGATCAACAGAAAATTGGGTAAACTACAAAAGAACAACTGTCTATAAGAAGAGAGAGAGAGAGAGAGAGAGAGAGAGAGAGAGAGAGAGAGAGAGAGAGAGAGAGAGAGAGAGAGAGAGAGAGCAAACACACAGGAAAATCCAAATATAACGCAAATCAAAAGCCAGACAAGAGAATAAACCCAGATGATAAAGTAAGGAACGTATTACTTAAGTTATATTAGCAGCTACTGTCTCTCTGAATTTTATAAAATCGTCTGGAGATGGTAAGAATAAATTTAGAAGAAAGAAATCGTCTCCCTTAAAGAGATTAATTCCTGTTGAAACTAGGTTAGGTCGAGTTATATTTTTCTTTCTTTCTTCTACTGCCTCTTCTTCTTCTTCTTCTTCTTCTTCCTTCTCCTCCTCCTCCTCTTCTTCTTCTTCTTCTTTTTGTGCCCTCCTCAACCTCCCTCCTTCCTCGCTCACTCTCAAGTCCCCTCTCCCTTCTTTCGTAGTCACTCTTTTCTTTCGCTTCCCTCCTTTTCTCTCCCTCCTTTCCCCTTCCTCCAGCTTCCTGTTCACTTCACACTCCCCATTCCCTTCTTTCTCCTATCACCCCGTTTTCCTCCTCCCTCCCCTCCCCTTTCCTCAATCCTCTTTCCTCATATTCTCTCCTTCCTTCACCTTCCTCTTCACTTCTCTATTTCCTTTCCCCTCCCTCCCTCTTTTCCTCCTTCTCTACCTCCCTCATTCCCTCATATTCCCTCCTCCTTCACTTTTCTTTTCCTTTCCTCGTTTTCTCCTTACCTTTCCCCTACTCCTCTCTTCCTCTTATACCTTCTCACATACTTCTATCTACTCATTTCATCTCTCCCTCCACCTCCTACCCCGCCTCCTCTTCTACCTGTCACTCTTACCTCCTTCTCCCCTTTACTCTCCCTCTGAAAGGTTGTATTTTAGTTTTCATATTCTCATAATCACCATATCCCCCTCTCTTACACCCCCTCTCTAAGCCAACCCCCCTCACTCTGTTTTTGAACACTGCTGATACATATACCTGTGTGTGTGTGTGTGTGTGTGTGTGTGTGTGTGTGTGTGTGTGTGTGTGTGTGTGTCAATGATGGCGATAATGATGATGATGATGATGATGATCATCATCATCATCATGGTCATGAAGGTGTGTGTGTGTGTGTGTGTGTGTGTGTGTGTGTGTGTGTGTGTGTGTGTGTGTGTGTACTAGGCTCCTCCCCATCCCCTTCAACTCCTGTAGTTCTATATTAACCGTTGCTAGCATTTTCTATAACGGTACAGCTAAAACTTCAAAAAATGATAGACAGTAAACAAAGTAAAATTCAATGTACCAAAAAACCAGACTGGGACCAGCAGGCGGGCTGGGACTAGCAGCAGAGCTGGGACCAGCAAGAAGGCTGCAACCAACAAGAAGGCTGGGATTAGCACGTGTCAGGACACTGAACATCATAACACACTACATAATAGCTTGTAACGTATATAAGTAATATAAAGGTTAGAGGAAAGTCATGCTTAAGCGAGGTGACTAGAGGAAATAACGTTTGCACATTCTCAAGTTAGGAATTTCACACACAGCACAGTGTGACGCTGGATGGGAACTTTCCACAGTCTCGGAAGGTTCCTTCCCACGTGCCCTCACGCGTGACGCAACCAGTCATATACAGGGGAAATGGGAGAGACAGGGCAGAAGAGGTTAGGAGAGAGACGAGATGGTGAGGAGAGGCAGGAAGGAGCGCGCGGGTTAACTAGCAATAAACCGCTCTCACCTCAGTACTGCTCTTGTAAGATACTCTCTCTGAAGAAATAAACTGCAATCAAACCCCAGACTCTTCTTTATCTTTCTCCTGCCTTCTACGACAAGTACGACGAACATTCTCTCCTTCTTAAAATCCCTACAATTTAACACACTTTTGGAAAAGCTCGGCTACGACTACAATATTAGGCTATACAGTACAAGAAGGCTGGGATCAGCAGGTGGGCTGGGACCAGCAGGAGAGCTGGGACCAGCAGGAGAGCTGGAACCATCAAGATGGCTGGGACCAGCAGGAGGGTTGGGAGCAGGAGAATCATGGTGGTGGTGATGGAAAGGGACGAAAGCGTGGAAAAAGCCGAAAGGATCGAAGGCGTGGAGAAGGGGAGACGAGTCCCACCCCTGACCCCATCCAAGTCCACAGCCCAGAGCTCTCATACCCTCTCACCCCAGCGCTCTCCTACCCTTTCATCTCATTCTCCACGGCCATCCACACCTCCGTTGCCATGCCCTTATGCTGCATGGGACCGCTTCTGACAGGGCATAGAGGCATGGAGTTTCCTCTGTACCTTTATTTTGTGCTTTCTCCTCTATCAGTCTTTGTACTATTCTCTCTTTTGCTTGACATGAAGCTTAATTGTGGTTAGCCTGCATGCCGCCTCACATCGAGCATCTAGCTCTGTGAGCAAGGCTTCCTGAAATATACTGTTGTCCATCTGGCCTATCTAGTTTACTGCCAATATTATTTTTAAGCGTCCGCTCCCGGGCATAAGCTTGAACAGATCGTCCCTTTAGGCTTCCCAATCCTACTGCATACCACAAATCTTCACATGCCACCACTTGCTTGCCAGGTCCTTCTCTTACAAGATCGGTGTATCGGTATTAGCTGGGTTGTTTCGTCATGTCAGCGGATCTCACTGTAAATAACCAAAAAAAAAAAAAAAGTCTACATATATTTATATGAACAAATGACGCCTCACCACCTTGCAGGGTACAGCTGACGTTTGTATCGACTGGAAGCTAAACCAAGTGCTAAAACCAGCTAAATACATCCCAACAGTTGTTGAAAACTCTTGGGAAAAAAATGATGTAGGGAATAGTCTCAGCTTAAACTTTGCCTAAAGTAACTCAGAAGAAAGATCATGCAGTGACTGTGTTTGTGGCTGAATATTTCCTTCGTTAGGGTGATGCCTGGTTGGCTATATTCGTTTCACTTAAACTTGGCCCAAAACTGTGATCTCTTCATCTTGACTGTCGAACTGTAAAAATAGATGAACGCTAGAATGTGATGCTAGTCACGAAGAAGTGCTACGGAAACGATATTATATAATCACTGTATTGTCTTTGTCTACCACTGGGCTATGTGAAATAAGCTCGAATAGATAAAAACAATCAGGGCCAAGATAATGTGAAAGGACTGTAATTACCAAGTTTATTGCCACACTTCACTCTCATGGTAGTACTTCCCAAGGGACATGCTAGCCATTCATCTACTCTGATACTTTTACACTAACTTGGTCTAAAATTGCCATCTTTCCACACTGAATGTTGAGTTGTAGCAGTAGGTTAACACTAGAATATAAAGCTAAATTGTAGCAGAAGATTAATGGTAGAATAGAATGCTGAGTTCTAGTAGTAGAATAACACTAGAATAGAATGCTGAGCTGCAGTAGTAGATTAACACTAGAATAAAATGCTGAGTTGTAATAGTAGATTAACGTCAGAATAGAATGCGTGTTGTAGCAGTCGATTAACACTAGAATAGAGTGCTGAGTTCTATCTTTGACCGTCTTGGTAAGAGTTCCAACATACTTGACCTCTTCCTTACAACTAATCCTTCTGCTTACACTGTTAATCTTTCCTCTCCGTTGGGCTCCTTCGGCCACAACCTTATCACCTTAACCTGCCATATCCTATCGCTCCAGTACGGCCTGTGGACCCTTCAAAAAAACGTCGGTTGTGGCTCTTTGGAGCTGCTGATTGGGAGGCCCTCAGGCAATAATTCTTTGATTTTCCCTGGAATGATTATTGCTTCCATGACCGAGAGCCATCTGAGTGTGCCATGCGCATTACGAAGGTTATTCTCTCGGGCATGGAAGCATACATTCCTTTCTCATATCCTTGACTAATGCAAAGAAACCTTGGTTTAATCATGCTTGTTCTAATGCTGTCCACAACAAGAAGACCTACAAAAGGTATCGGAGCCATCCCACCTCTGAATCTCATCTTTTTTTATGTTTCAGCCCGGAATCGTGCTAAGTCTATTCTTTGCACTGCTAAAAATAATTTCATCTGTACTAAATGCTCTGAACTCTCCTTTCGAATTCTTCCTACTCCTCCTGGCACCTAGCCCAAAACCTTTCTAAAAACTTTGGGCCGTATTATAAAAACCCAGAGTTTAGGCGGTCCAACGGCAACGTTCAGTCGTCAGACGTTCCTGAGCGTCCGTCATCCTTACTATAAAAAATCTGGACCGCCAGTCTTGGCGAAACCCAGTTCAGGAGTTTGAATGCCACGACAGTCGCTAGACTGGGCAAGAATGCGCTGCATGAGCACTAACAGCGCGCGAATTTTAAATGATTATTTTGTTTAATAAACCAGACACTTCGCAAACACATTCTAAGCTGTTGTTTTTAAGTAGAAAAAAAAAAATGTATTTATACCCTAGAATTGGTAAAAAATTACGGTAGAATGAAAGGATGCATTTATGAGCAAGTTACAGTAACGGTACGGTATACTGTATAGACTGTGCATTTATTATACAGTAATTTACTCTCCTTTGCCATTATTTGCAGGAAATGATTAGTAAAGATATCTAGATTGGATTTTATCCGAGCAAAGTGAATGTATTACTGCATACTCCATAGACTTCCATGGTATGTTTCCTGCCAGCTATCCAGCCAGGTACTACACTGCAGTACATCCAGATATGTGTACCTCTTTCTCATGTAGCAGTATATCATATGTCTCTAAATTTGTACTGCACGGTGTAAATACATATTTATTACAGAATTATTTTTTAGCATGCTGGCTGCTTTGCTTCTGTACAAGCTGGTTGAATGGTGACATTCACTGCAGCACCAACACATAAGGGATGCACAAACACTCCTTCATTTTTCTCCCAGCAATTTATTTTTTGCACTACATATGCATGGTACAGGCCATTTCCTGGGCCTGCAGCTATTTGCAAGAAAAAAAATCTCTTGGGATAAAGATGCCTCAGGATTTGAAATAACCCGCATTATTAACAAATTTTGTATTAAAGCCAAAAGACCTATTCTCAAAACTGAGTGTTTGATTGAAATAGGTACATATTTGTCATCATTTAACCAACCAATTCACTCCTGTCTGGTAACTTTACCTTACTTTATCTTAACTAAATCCCCTGATTATTTTGGTGCAAAAACGAATTACCTTTTTTAATAAAGAACTTACGTGATTGCATTTATTTGTTAGTACTAATGGATTTTTTTTTTTACCCATTCTTCAACTGAAGTGTAAAGAACCACTAAATCTGGTGAAAAATACACCCCTTACTAACCATTTACCAACAGTGACATAACTCTGATATCTGTAATTTCTGCCATGTAATATGATATAGTACATATAGTCTGTTTATAAGTTATATATTTATTTAGCCTCAAATGTAGGGGGAAACGCTGTACTGTACCCAGCTAAGTACTGTGACTTTCATTATTTTAACCACTGCAGTTGCTGCGTGAATCAACTATTGTATACACTTGAATTCCATGTGATATACTTCAAGAAGCACCCCATTATCAGAAAAAAAAAAAAAAAATTACTTTCCAGTGTCAATGCCACATTCGGCTAGAGGCAGAAACTTATACGATTGGCTTCCCCTCAAATGTGAAGACTACAGCACACAACTGGATAACACACAAACTCTGATATTGCTGCCGTTTCAAAAATCTATTGAGATATTCCACAGGTACTCTGAAATTAACTTCAGAGCTCAATTTATTGTTATAATTCCATTAGCTGTGCACCACGTTGCTACCCCACCACTCAGCAAGTTTTATTTACTTGAATTCGCAACAGAAACGCTTAGTCTTGTAAAGTTTTCTGAACAGCTCTGGATACCTCGTATATTTTAGCCTGCCAAGGAAAATTTTATTCCCGAATCATTCAGTGTTTATTAATGGAAAAACCAGCCATCATATTTGTAAATATTTAAGTTTGTTACACGAAAGGGGTGTCTCCTGTGGCGTTTATCCTCCTGTCACATTCCACTACTATTTTACGCCATACCAAGCAGACGAACGTCTGGCGTGAGCAGGAAATTTATTTATGGTACGAAACACGGGAACGTCAGACGCTCACATTCGGCAATACTGGCGTTTAGTTTTTATAGTACGGCCCAGCACTCATCATCCTCCTCCTCTTTTTCCACTCTGATGATTCTGTAGCTATTTCTGATAAAGGAGATATCTTTGCTCAGACTTTCTCCTCCAGTTCCACTTTAGACGATTCTGGTGTTGTTCCTCCATTACTTCCCCCCTCTGACTTCCTCACGGCTGACATTAAAATTCTTCAACTGATGTATTTTCTGCCATCACTGGCCTCATTTCTAAGAAGGCATACGCGCCCTGATGGGGACCCTCCTGTTGTTCTCAAGAACTGTGCTTTTGTGCTTACACCCTGCCTACTATCCATTTCAGAGGCGGAGTTGCGCTTTGTTTATCGCAAATATCTCCTAAACGAATCGTTGGATCAGTATGGTATTTCAACACACTACTTTTGACATCCGGGCCTAATTTATGACCCTTAAACCATATTGCTATTTATGTTATGTGAGGAGTTTACTCGTGAAAAATAACAGAAAGTCGACTAGCCATGTTGACGAATACGAAGGAAAGAGTGGCCCCCAAACACCCTCCCAAACTATTCCATAACTACCCCTACTTCTCCCCCTTCTCGTCCTCTTGATCCCTACTATTCTCCCCGAGATACTCGCCTCCTTCATCACTCTTGTGTCGATACCTCATTATCCCAGCACTGTATTATAATGTAAGAATGTTATGTAGTTGTAGACGTATTGATATGATTATTTGCAATGGATGCAAGTCGTATTTCGCGTAGAAAGTACTGTACATCAGGATGATTACGTACATGTAATAGAAGCTATGCCTATATGTTTGCAGTGTTTATGGTCAACCATTGAAAATCACGAACTACAAATTGTATCACTTGTTGCCTGAACCTTCTCGGAGAAGTTATTACTATTATTACAATACTGTGTATTCATCCTAAAATGTGAACATGGTCCAGTTGATATATATTGTTTTACCTGTCTCTATTTATATTATTACAAAATTATAAACTCCAATGCTCTATTGTATATGATGCGTAATATTCATTAATATATACATACATACATCGTCATTTTATTGTAAATACTATTACATACATTCCATTACATTTATTAAGTTGGAGCAATATATCATATTGTAGGAATAAAACTATGTAAACAATATAACAAAATTTATTCAACATCACTTTCAAAGAAGACGTCATCATCTTCATCATCACTGGCGATGTTGATAATAATGGGTTCCACTCCCTCGTGTATGTTGTCAGTCTTTCAGTATTCTTCTTCAAATTTGCGGGAGTGCTGAACAGCCCCGTCCACACGTCCTTGTGTACCATATGCCGGGCTTCCTCCAATCTATCCTGTAGGTCCGTCCGGGTAAACCGTTGTAGTGTGGAGCGCACATGGCGCTTCATACAGCCCCATACTTGCTCGATGGCGTTGAGTTCTGGGTGGCCAGGTGGCAACCGTATGACCTCGTGGCCCCACATACGGATGGTGTTGTCGATTTTATATTGGGGTTGTGGGCGGTTCTGCTGGCAAAGGAGCAGCAGCTCAGGGCGAGTGGCAGCAGGTGGGATGGAAATTTTGTACTGCTCCAGCCATCTGATGAGGTCCGCCTTCCTGGTGGCTGTGGTAGGGCATCGACTCTCCTTTGTTAGCTGACTGTGGTAAGGTGCATTATCCAGTACAAGCACCGATGGGTTTGGCAGTGACGGAAGGAGCTGCGTTGTTAGCCATCGCTGGAACAGTTCTCCGTTCATTTCCCCATGATAGTCACCCTGGTTACTTTTGGCTGGGTAGCACAGGTAGGAACCGTCAACAAAACCTTCGTCCGTGCCAGCTGCGACCACCACAAATCGCTCCCCTTCACCAGGTGGTACCTGACGACTGTAGGTGGTGCTGATGGAAGCCTGAGTGGTATCCACCCACTCCCTACTGTGGCCCATCCTGGTGGTAAACCATGTCTCATCCACATACACCACCGTTCTTCCCTCCTTCCGGTGGCGTTGTAGAGCCCGGAGAGCGGCTATCCGACGACACACCACCTCCAACGATTCCTTACTCACATACATCTTGCGTTGTGACACTCTGTATCGGAATCCCATGGTGTGCATGATCCGTCAAACTGTTGTTTCAGAGGTATCCTCGGGGATAATACCAGCTGTTTTCAGATCAGCTGATATGACACTGAGTGTGAAATGATGTCTTTCTGAAAACTTTCTGTGGATGTGGCGGCGTATTGCACCGACAGTAAAGTTGTCGAAGCATCCCGTGTAGGTTGTGGACGGTGGTGCTGGTGTGGAAGGGGAGGATGTGGCGGCTTTCCTGACAATGCTCCTCACTGTTGACACACTCGTGCCCATGACGCTCGCAACTCGCTCGTAAGGCCTGTGTGCATAAAGATCACTGTTGTTATATTTTGCATTTCTTCTATAATATGACATTGCGACATAATACAGTCTGCCTTACTGTTATATATGTTAAGAAACGTGTACACATAACATAAAACAGAAAAATTTGATATAGATAGCAAGTTCACTTACACAGGAAAGTCTATTACATCAATACTCGCATAATGCAAAATATGGTAGGTTATTATAGACATAAAAGACTCGAAGGAAAAGGGTGTTGTGGCTCAATCTTTACCCAGAGCCTTATGAACCAGCAGCATCTTACTTTGCTTTCACAGCCAGAGACCTCGTTCTCCCCTATAAATAATTGACTCCAAGATAATTGGTATAATTGTTATCCATGAGATCATTATGATTTTTTGTCAGTGATTCTGCCAACATTATTATACACTTACATAGCAACAGTACTGATTGAATATTTTTGGTGTAATTTTTACTTTTTATACCATTGTCTAGCAAATGCTCGAACAAAATAAAGTGAAGTGGGTGGTTATTATGCCCGCCGTATTCAAAGAAACACAGCACATATACTATAAACATGGACAAAACTATGTACTCACCTATTCAAACTTATGTAAGTTCGACCACGGGTGCTTTCCCTCTTGAACAAAGTGGCAAGACGAATGATAAAAGCTGTCCTGCATCCACGGGGGCAACGGGAAAACATTGTAGATACTGTTGTTAGTGGGCGTGCCTCGACAGTCAATGATCTATCCCCTGTACCTGCTGATGTCATAACCTCGGGAAGGGGAAGGGGGTACCTCAGAGAGGGAAGTGATATGGGAGACTGAGGATATTCAATGAAAGCATAAATTGCTTATTAAAAATAAAAGATGAACAAATAAAGCAACCATGAACGATTTTATTTGGTTGCCCAAAAACAAAACTGACTTCATATTTTTGGTAACCGTAGATACATCGGTAATGATACGGCCATAACAACGTAATTAGCCAATGATTTTATGGTCGTTTGACCCACTCTGGTTTTCATGGCCACACACAACAGTAGGTAACTGTGTTAAATAATATTACTAATGTATGATAAGTATATACATACTGTCATATTCAAATATTATGTATGCAATTAGAATGAAAAAAGAAAACGGAAGTGCAAAGATGGGAGAGGGATGGTGTGACTGGGAGTGAAGAGGGAAACGGGGAGGGAGTGAACGCGATATTGGGGGGTAGGGAAGGAATGGTCAGAGGGTTGTTCAGGGTGTTAGTGGAGGAGCTACCCCACACAGTCGCACTCGTCCGATTTTGTATAACACCTTAGATTTGATGACTGGATTAGGCTTAATATCCTTCAGTAAACTCCTAATGTAACATATGTAGCAGTATGGTTTAAGGGTCATAAATTAGGCCCGGATGTCAAAAGTACTGTGTTGAAATATCATACTGATCCAACGATTCGCTTAGGAGATATTTGCGAAAAACAGCGCAACTCCGCCTCTGAAATGGATAGTAGGCAAACTCTTTCACCTTTGTCTGTCATCTTGTACCTTCCCTTCTTGCTGGGAGTTTGCTCTCATCCAGCCAGTCCCAAAGAAGGGTGACCATTCCCAACCCTCGATCTATTGCCCAATTGCTTTAACATCTTGTATCTCATAAGTTTTCGAGTCTGTTCTCAGCAAAAAAAAATTTAAAGCATCTTTCCTACCACAACCTTCTTTCTGATCGTCAGTATGGGTTCCGTCAGGGACGCTTCACTTGCGATCTTCTCACCTACCTTTCAAACTCCTGGTCATCCTCATTTCGGGACTTTAGCGAAAG
This sequence comes from Coenobita brevimanus, assembly GCF_032717465.1. Taxonomy (NCBI): domain Eukaryota; kingdom Metazoa; phylum Arthropoda; class Malacostraca; order Decapoda; family Coenobitidae; genus Coenobita; species Coenobita brevimanus. The sequence continues at coordinate 16,671,386 of NC_136966.1, forward strand.
CTTTGCCATTGCACTTGATGTCTCAAAGGCTTTTGATCGAGTGTGGCATAAATCTTCAATTTCCAAACTGCCCTCTTATGGTTTCTATCCTTCTATCTGTGCCTTCATTTATAGCTTCCTTTCTGGTCGTTCTATAGCTGCTGTTGTCGACGACCACCATTCTTCTCCTAGATCTGTTAACAGTGATGTTGCTCAGGGCTCTGTCCTATCACCAACTCTCTTCCTTTTATTCATCGATGACCTTCTAAGCTGTACATCTAACTTTATCCACTCATACGCTGATGATTCCACCCTTTACCTTTCCATTCACTTCTCTCAGCTTCCATCTCAGCAACTTCAACAAACAAGGGATCGGGCTATGGCACAGCTAATGTCTGACTTGGCTCGTGTCTCTGACTGGGTTAAAAGTAATGTTGTTGTTTTTAATGCGTCAAAAACCCAGGTCTTACACCTATCAACCCGACAAAATCTTCCAAGGGAGTATCCACTAATGTTTAATAATATCCAGTTTAATCCTGCATCATCTTTAAACATTCTTGGGGTTTCATTCTCTTGGGATTTATGTGGAAAAGATCATATTACATCTCTTGTAAAATCTGCTTCCAAGAGATTGGGTGTGCTAAGCCGACTCTGTACCTTCTTTACCCTTCACGGTTGTTGCCTTAATACACGGGTTTTATTCGTCCCTGCGTATAGTACACCTCTCATGTCTGGGGAGGCTCCCCACATAGAGCGTTTCTCAACAAGTTGAAGTAAAAGGCTTTTCGTCCCATTAACTCTCCTCGTCTTACTGGCTCCCTTCAACCTGTCTCTTCGCCGCACTGCTGCATCTATATCTCTTTTCTATCGCTACTTCATCGGTCACTGCGCCTTTTCACTATCTGCTTGCACCCCTACCACCACTACGACGGGCGCGTAGCACCCATCTAGCAACAAACTCTCATCCCTTTTCTATCCAGCTCTCTAATGCAAGTGTTAACCGTCACTCCCAGTCCTTCATTTTTGCAACAGGTCAGCTCTGGAACTGTCTCCCTCTGTCTGTATTTCCTACTTCCTATGATCTCCAGTCTTTCAAACACAGTGTGTCGAGGCATCTCGATATGAACGGATCCTGAATTTGACTTCTCTGTTGTATTGTTTTAGTTTAATTCTTGGAAGGAACGGTTTTTGCGGGCTCCTGGCCCTTGGTTTCTTCTTCCTTGCATTAAAAAATAGCACTAGAATAGAATGGTGAGCTGTTTACTGGTCTCTTTCCCTATCTCCTCTCTTTTATACTCCTATTCCCATCTCTCTTATTTATCTCGTTCCATCTTCTCTCTGGCTCTCTCTCTCTCTCTCTCTCTCTCTCTCTCTCTCACACACACACACACACACACATACACACACCACATTTACAAAGTCTTTATATTCTCATTCCCCTTCCGCTTTTGTTCCTAATTCATTATTTCTTAGCGTTGACTGCGATCCTTCTCCCACCCCTCTCTCTGTCGTCGTTTTTTTTTTATTTATCTGCGGCGAAGCCAATAGGTCTGTATATGATACACAAGGGGGATTTTTTCCCCTTCATGGAAAGTTCGAATACCTACCCTTGAAGAGCTCTGAGAGATTTTCTTATTAATACAGGGTAACTCAGCTTTTAATATTGATTTGATTAAAGATGTCAGCTGTTGCGTCAGCTGGAATATCAGCTATTAGTTAGAGGCATTTTAGCGACTTCCTCGTGAAATTTTTTTAGTTGATATGACATGTCAGCTTTTGCATCAGCTGGTGCTTACTTCTGCTGTAAGTCTATGACTAGATAACAACGGTAAATCGGTTTCTGAAGATGATGACAACATAGTTGATGAAGACAGTGTTGCAGCAAAATGTGAAACACCAGGAAAACAAAGAGAAACATGTAAGCTAATTCATAAGCCTTCGGAACCCTTTAACATCAGTGCTGGAGGAACTGATGAGCCCAGACAACCAAAACTGTCAACGTTTTCCAGCACACAATTGGCAAAAAGAGACGGCCATTCTCGGTCAAATGATATGAACTGTACCCATGGGCCATGGCTTGAGTATTCACTTAGTCAGGATGGAGCTTTCTGCTTCAGTTGTAGGTTGTTCCCTGTTCCCGGCGGAAAATAACTTTCATAGTGTCAGGTTACAGACAGTAGAAAAAAGCAATAGAGAAAGTCTCTGGATTTGCACAACGTGAGAGGTGATTACCACAAGGCTACGTTTTGTGCATGGAAAGACTTTCAGTCCCAGCTAATCAGGAAAGAGCATCAACATTGCATTAGTTTCGGCTCATGAAAAACGGATAAAATAAAACAGACATTAAATGAAACAAGTTGGAAAAGTACTATGCATAACAGCAAGATTGAAAATTGCACAGAAAGGTCACAGAGAAGACAGTGGAAGCAGCAACAGAGGCAATTTTCCTGAAATATTGGAGCTAGTCAGTGAATATGACAGTACTGTAAAGCAGGCTAACAGGAATACGTAATATAAAGTAAACAAGCCCACAGATCCAGAGTGAAATTATAGAGATGCTTGCTTGCATTATAAGAGATGAGATATGTAAAGAACTGCATGTCAGCACAGAATACTGAGTCATGGTTGAAAGCAAGGACATCAGTGGGAAAGAACAACTGTCATTTGTTGTTAGGTATCTTTTCCAAAATATCCACAAAGAGTTTTTGGATTTTTCCCACTTGTATGAACTGAATGCTAAGTATCTGAAGGAGAAAATGAATCAGATACATAAACCTTGCAACTTTGATCCAAAACATTGCGTAGGACAAAACTTATGATGGAGCCCCTGTGATGAGTGGTGTGAATAAAGGCGTTCAGGTATTATTCAATGGCGATGCTCCAAGAGCCGAGTACACTCATTGCTGCAGCCAAAGACTGACTCTCGTTATAGTCGATCGTGTTAAGTCTGTCAAACTAGCTGATAAATTCTGTAGATTTCTTGAGAGTGTGTTTTCATGTCGTCACTTGTGTCTCATGAGTTGTTTGTTAAACACACACACACACACACACACACACACACACACACACACACACACACACACACACACACACACACACACACACACAAGAAATGTATCAATTTAAAATATTCAGAAACCATGCTAAAGCAGTAATAAATCTTGCTAAATAAAACTTTCTTCAAAACCCAGCATCAAAACTACGTAACAATCCAAATGGCAATAGAATAATCTGGTCAACTCTCACTTCATTCAGTAATAACTTTAACAAGTCATCACCCATTCCCCCACTAAAATCTTCAGACAATAACAAATGACCCGTGTAGCAAAGCGAATATCCTTGCCAGTACATTTGCCAAAAATTCTACCTTAGAGGAAGTCAACTAGAACGTCCAAGTACCAGAACTTGACTCTTCCGAAAGTGTTCCACTTAAAATACAGACTAGATACGTAAAATCCATCCTAGACAATTTACCAGCCAACAAAGCTCCAGGCCCAGATGGAATGCCCTCAACTGTTTTAAGAAAGTGCTCCCCAGAACATGCCTCTGTTCTAGCTAAATTATTCAGACTATGCATACGTACCTCTTCATTCCCTATTTCATGGAAAGAAGCCAATATCCACCCAATTGCAAAGAAAGGAAATTCTTCTGACCCCTCTGATTACAGACCAATAGCTATCACGTCTTCTCTTGGTATAGTATTTGAAATTGTAGTTAATAAGCACATAGTTCAACACCTTGAATCCAACAACTCAAACAGTGAAAGACAATATGGTTTTCCCCACGAAAGATCCAAGATTGATACACTCAATCTCCTGATACATATTATCCATCAATCAATTGACCGTCATGGAGAAACTCATGCAGTAGCCCTTGATATTTCAAAAGCTTTCGACAGTGTGGCACCGTTCCCTGTTATCTAAACTCCTTTTGCTATGGACTAACATCATTGTTCCTCTGCTTTCCTCATATGTTGTACAGAAAAATAAAAGTAGAGATGTATATTCCAATTTCCACTCAGATAACGCCGGCGTGCCATAAGGATTATTTCAGGTGCCAACCCTATTCCTAGATCATGTTAATGATCCCTTATCTATCATCTACATTCCCATCCATTCATTTGCAGATGACTCAACACTTCATAGATCATTCAAACTCAAACACGCATTTACAAAGTTTAATATCTCTAACTCTCAACTCATGCACCCATCTCCATAAATCTAGACTTATCTCTGACCACTGAATGGGGACAAAATAAATTTGTCTTATTTAATGCTAGTAAAACCAAATATGTACAATTTACTAATAGACAGATATTGCCAGATTCGTATATTACCTTCAATGCTACTAATATTCCCATCTCCAAAAGTATTGAAATTCTCGGTGTCACACTTAACAATGCCCTCAGCTGGACCTCTCATGTCAGATCACTTGATAAAACTGCGTCAAAGAAACTTGGATTATCGTACAGAGTCCGTAACTTCTTCACTGACGAGCAGTGAGCTATAATTTATAAGTCATGTGAACTCCCGGTTAGAATATTGCTCATCCTTGTGGAATGCATCTGGAGAGGTTGCACTTGAACAACCAGACAAAATTAAGAACAAAGTTGTTGGAATTATTAATAACCCTGCAGTTACAAATAAACTATCACCCCTTCAAGAAGTAAGATGGAATGTTGCCTTTCTTGGTAAAAAGTATACAGAAACTTTTTGGCAAATGCTCAGACGAAGTTGTGTCCATTGTGCCACCTCTCTTATGCCTTCCATCGTGCTACACGGGCATCTGGTAGCGCTCATGATCGGAATGTCACACAGCCTATTGCAGAACTTTCTGCCTAATAGAATTCTTTTATTCCCCGAAATGCATCTCTCTGGAACTCACTTCCCAGGAGTTGTTTCCCCCAGCCAACAGCTGTTCAAGTCCAACTACTACAGATTTTTTTTTTTTTATGAATGGAGGACGCCAGTGCAATCTGATGTTTAGATTATATTTTTTTTTATTCATCTGTTTTTCCTTCCTCTGTAGGCTACCTGTTAATTTTAAAAAAAGCTTTCGAAGACACTGACACAAGATGGCCAGGCCAGTAGCCTACTTATCTCGTAAAGTCCTTCTTAGATACATTTTCCGCAGTCAAGAGCAACTCTAAAAGAAATAGCTGAGACACACAGAAAAACGTGCCCTTGATGTCACCAGCTTACTCAAGAATATTGATCATAGTATAGTTATCTCAACTGTCATGTTCACCAGCATTTTGCAGAAAACAGAATTTTTTATCTGACATGCTGCAATCTCCGTCGCTTCAGCTGTCAGCTGCAGTAGACATGGTTCATGGAGTTGAAGAAGACTTGGCTTCTCACAGGAATAAGGGAATGCTGCCATGAACTGTGGGTGGAAGCTGGAGGTGTTCAAAATCAATTTGATGTACTTGTTGATGATCCAGCCCAGATTGAGGACTAGATCCACTCTAGACATCTGCAAGACAGAGTGGTTCTGGTGTCAACTGGCCAACAAAAACATAGAAGACAGCCATGATTCACTTGAAGTATTGTCAGTAGACCTGTACTACGAAGTACTGGACAGATTACATATGTAGAACTGCACTTCAAGGTTCAGTGATGTTGACAAGAGAGTTAAGTTACTCAAATCAATGTCTGCACTAGATCCACGTAGCTCAAAGTTTCTTGATTTTGGCACGTTGAAACCTATGGCTGAACAGTGTGGACATTGAATACCTAGATGTAGACTCATGCGACAAGCAAGAAGACTTGTGGAAAAGAAAAATAATGAGGGGACTTATTGTTAACAACCTAGCTGAAGTTTCAGCTCTCGTTAGTCCATATATGGGAGCAGTATTCCCAGATCTCTGTAAGCCTCCCCATTAACACTGCTTTTGGTACTGCCACTAACTCTTCAGCATCATGTGAGAGGAGTATCTCCTCAATGGTACTCATCAAAAGCTACCTGCAGCGAAGCACCATATGGAAGCATCAGATTCTCATCACTTGCAGAGTTATTGGGATTCATCCCAACAGAGCAAAAGAAACTGATATGGAACATTTTGTTTCTGTGTTTGTACGGAAACATAATACCGGTAATAAACAGCTATTTTGAGATATAGTTTAACAGCTGCTGTTTGTAAAGGTTCAGTGGTACCGGATACAGTATATGAAGACCTAGATTTATAACTAGCGTATTATGATTATGTTAGCAACCACAAGGTTGTTAATCACATATATTATTTCCATTTGCCACATGTGAAAGTGTAGTAAAGATGTATTTACAAAGTACTTATTTGCATACATGCATACATACGTGCGTATTGTATTTTAATTTAATACTCAGCTTAATTTGTGCCAGTTATTGCTAAAATGTGATAGGAATAATTTAGTTTGTATTTAAACAATTACACTTGTTTCTTTCACTTCTTTAGTTGTTCATCAATAGAAGAGATGGTATAAAGCTTTCATTCTAAACACTGACTCTAGTTGAATATCATGTATGTGTGCCGGGCTCCATCAGAAACGCGCAAGGTGCCAACCCCCATCTGACCCTCCACAAAATGGACCCCAGCTACGCCACTGAATATCATAAACAACACAATAGAATATAACAACAAGCCAGATGAAGGAATAAATAGGTAATGAAAAGGTGCTACGGAGCTTCCGTAACTATCAATAAACCAGCTTTTGTGGAATTTATGGTTCTCTAAGTCGTGCATTCTTTTAACTTTAACTTGGCCTAAAACTGACACTTGTCCACCTTGGATGCTGAATTTCAACAATGCATTAAATATGATGTCATTCACAAGGAGGTGGAATGCTAAGAATTATGTCTCGTAATAGCACTGCCTTTTCTCTGTTATCGGAGTCCTTGAAATAAGCAGTAAAAGCAAGAAAAATATCAGCCAAGCTAAGGTGAACAAAATACAGTTCAGCTTCAGCGAATATTTCAGTAAGGGATAATCCACACCTGCAGTTTATGAAAATTATATTACCCGGTGATTTCCTACGTGTCGTAAAGAGATGAGTGAAAGGAGCAGGTGACTGAGACTTCCTAATACCTCATCGTTACCATTTCATTTCCGTTTACCGTTGGCTCCTTGTTGTGTTGTTTATGCAATATTTCTCGATACTTATACACCACAAAGAACAAGACGTCAGTACTGTGATCTAACCAACGGAGCACAAGATATTCTGGACAGATTCTAATATGACATGTTACACACTGACTCATCCCAGACCCATCCTTGGTATTTTCAGCCTGGCAGCGGCTTTGGTCTCTGATATACACTGTAGCTTCACGCCTGCTCATAATTTCCAACTCCATGGCGCGCGGTCAACTTACGAGGGCATAACTACCAGCGGAGAAAGCGAGGTAAATATGACAGGAGTTCGTACTGTATATCATGCAATTTGTCTAGATGTGGCAGGGGTGACGGCTGGCTGTTTGGTTGATGACACACGGACGTTGAGAGAGAGAGAGAGAGAGAGAGAGAGAGAGAGAGAGAGAGACTGCACCGCTACCGCAAGTACTGAGTGAGAATTAGTCACAGGTCCATAGATATTTTATAGCTGAGTTACTGCTGCCACAAAGCTACATGGCACTAAGTAATAGCTGATTGAGCGTTTTGAAGGAGCCGATGCCACCGTAAATCTACATGAAACCAGCAGGAAAAGGACGACATG
>NC_136966.1:16679152-16689152 GCF_032717465.1 Coenobita brevimanus
ACGTGTTTTTCAGCGTGAATGAATTTGCATCTGTGTTTATGGGTCGACAGTCCTCTTCGTTACTGGGATTTCCCCTTTTCTTATGCCGCAATGGTGGAGTGGTTCAATGCTTGAGCTAGTTATTGTTTATTTTTTTTGACGGTAACATTTATGACACTTTCAATCAGTTTTTCCTCTGTGTGGAGTATAGTTATCATGAGTGTGTGTGTGTGGGGGGGGGGAATCTCAACACATACCACACTTTTAAAGCAGGGTGGAGTCAAAGCATTTTAGTTTCTTTTCACCACGCTGAATCCATGTTCGTGGCAGTGTTGCATGTACGTCCCTCATCTATCACTACTACTTTGATCACTGCTCTTTAGAACTCTGCTTGCAACCCTCCACCATTACGGCAGGCATACCGCACCCGTCTCGCTAAAACTGATATCTCTTTTCTTCCAAACTCTCAATTCCAAATGCTCACCTGTCCTCTTAGACTTCTATGGACACAACTCCTCATCTAATGTTATCCTCGGTCTACTCTATTCCACTGCCTACGACCTCCAGTATTTTAAAAGCAATGTATCCAGGCATCACGAAATAAACGGCATTTACTTTCCTTAACTTTGTTTAGGAGGGACAAAAGTTGCAGGCTCGCAGTTTTTGTTTCAGTTTCTTGCCTGAAGAGAAAGTTTGAAATGACGCACGCAATTACACACACTCAGATACAGCACCATACACATACTCCGCATATACACTAGCCCATTAAAATACGACTGTCAGACACATTTGTAAGGTTCTGTATTCAAAATCTCTCTCTCTCTCTCTCTCTCTCTCTCTCTCTCTCTCTCTCTCTCTCTCTCTCTCTCTCTCTCTCTCTCTCTCTCTCACACACACACACACACACACACACACACACACTTCCCATTCCAACTCGATTACGTACTGTATAATTTGTTCAGTGAAACATATTGCCCTGTGGATCATGCAGATTAACTGAAAAGAGAAGTTATGTCCATTGTCTGTTACTCTTTCAGACAAATGTAATTAAACTGTTTTGTGAGCATCCTTTGCTCCCTCCGAACGTCGAGCTGGTCGGCTATAAGCATCATCTCTCTCTCTCTCTCTCTCTCTCTCTCTCTCTCTCTCTCACACACACACACACACACACACACATTTACCCCACCCTACCACTTCCACCCCTGTGGTACACCGTCCCATCCTTTCCCTCATACCTATCAACCTTACTTCAACTCTCACTTCACTCTTGAGTATATCATTGTACACGCTCAATTATTTCTCATATTAATCTCTCACACCCTCATTCACCTTTCTCCCTCATTCATCTTGTGTGCAAATTCTTACCTCTCCTAAATCACCTCCTCCCCCCCTCCCAGACTCATTCCCACCTTAGCCTCTAACACCCACTCTTATTTTTGTCTTCCTCCTTTCTTCCCTCCCCTCACACACCCATCTTCATTTCTCTTCATGTTTGCTCCCTCACCCCCCCTCACCGCTTCATCGCAGGACTAACCTTCAGTTGCTGTTACTCATAAATACATGCAATTTCGCATACTAATATATATATTTTTTTAGTTGATCCTTTTGCAAATAACGCAAACTTAGATATTTTCTTTTGATTTGATCGCGATATTTAGTTAACCATCAGACCTCAAGAGGCTTCTCATTAGCAAGAAAAAACGTTTTCCATTCGGCAGAATAAATCGTCTGCCGATAAACAGAATATTGTTGTTGTTTGTGATGCAGAGTAACCTCAGTCTGTTTGGCCAAACAAACCCATTAGCTGTAAGCAAGCAACAGCCTACCCCTTCCGGGCCGTCCCATGCAGTGAACTGATGCTCCCTTGAGGAAGACAGCGCCTGGCATCAGCAAGGCGAGGGGAAGTGTGTGGAAGTTTGGTTTCCAGATGGACACCGCACTTGCGTTTCTCCACCTATTTAACATGGACACCATGGCAGGCTCTACATCACCCCGTTATTTGGTTTTATGGTTATCACCCAGCACTGTACATGGTTTCCTGAGCTTCCTGAGTCACTTGGCATAGAGCCACCTGAAGTGGAAAGAGAAATCATAAACAGTTACTAAAATGATGAGATAAACAGGAAGGAAGAAAGGAGGACACAGAAAAAAGAGTGATAATCCAATATATTTCCTGTGTAAAATACAGGTTTCCCTCTTCAAAGAGTGAGAAAGTGAAGGAAAACGTAGACAGCACTGCATCAACTGAATGGATGATGGTCGCCACCACTTACCACTACGACAGACGGAGTAAGAGGGATAAATCTTTCCCCCAGACTAAAGGATTAAACGCAGTCGAATTATTCAGCTGAGGAAAGTAAGTTGCCGATACAGAGCCGCACACAGCTCCACAGTGGCTCTGACGGCGTCTTCACTAATTATAACATGAAGGAGTCACCCACACTCTGTTTATTTTTAAACCGCACATCTGATGCCGCATATATAAAGCAGGTAAAACAAACGTGGTAAGGGACGGGTAAATGAAGGGGATATGATGAGTGGGTTAAGAAGGGAAAAAAGGAGAAGAAAGAGACTGAGGAGGAAGGAAGGAAGACACAGAGGTGAGAGATGGGATGAAAGTGAGGAGAGAGGAGGGTAAAAAGAGACGAAAGAGGAATAGGAAGAAGGGAGATTAAAAAGAGACGCAATAAACAGAAGAAAAAAGGAGAGGAGAGATAGAAAGCAGGAAAGAGGAAGGAAAGGTCCTTGAAGAGGAAGGTAGAGAGGTACGAGAGAAGATGGAAGAGAGAAAATAAAAGCTATGAAGTTGAGAGACAGAGGGAAAGGAGGAAGGGGTCGGAGAAGGAAAGGAAATAAAAGAAGAGGGGTGCGAAAAAAAGAAAAAGGAGAAGGAGGAGGAGAAGGAAGGAGAATTCAAGAAAAAAGAGAAAGAATAATGGGAGCACTTAGGAAGAGAGAGTGAGGGGAAGAAGCAGGAAAGAGCTGAGAATAGAGATAAAAAAAAAAAAAAAAAAAAAGGAGAGGAAATGAACGGATAAAGAGAAAAAAAAACAATAGGAAAGTAAAAAGAATGGAAAATAATGTAAATGTGCAAGTACTAAAGAGAGGGCGTAGAGAGTTTTGGAAAGAGACTATAGAGGAAGGGACGAGAAAAAAAAAAAATAAGAAATACAGTGCAGGAGGGGAGGAAAATAGGAGGGAGATATGAAAGAAGGGAAGTGAGAACAGATAATCAGGGTAAGAGAGAGAAGAGCTCACGGAGGGTGAAAACGGAAAGGGAAGGGAAAGGGAAAGGGCAGTTCAGGAAGGGAAAAACAGGGAAGAAGATATGAGAAAGTGGGGGTAAAATTAAAAAAAAAAAAAATGAGAAAAAAGAAGGGCAAAGGAAGAAGAAACGCAAAGGATAGAATAGGGAAAGGGAGAAATCACAGGTCAGTCGAATGAAAAGACGTGACAATATATGAATGGGAAATGTTAATGAAGAAAACAAATGATAAAAGTAGAGGAGAGGAGGGAAGGAACAGGTTAATTAATGAAATGCTAGGTGATCAGAAGGATGGGAAGAAGGAAAATAGTTGAAGAGGAAGAACCAAGAAAATAAAGGTGCAGTATATGAAAGAGGGTAAAAGCAAAGAGAAGAAAGACCAAAGAAAAACTGGCAAAGGCAAAGAAAATCAAAAGAAACCCAGACGAAGGAAATGGGTGACGTTCACAAGTAAGACAAACAGGTTAACAGCAAGAGAAAGGAAAAGACAGAAAAAAGAAAAAAAAACGAAGAGGGAGAGTCAGAACAGGATAATGAAATAAAAGGAAACACAGCGTAAAGAAGACAGGTAAACGACAGCCATATGAACACCAGACGCCCTACTCACCACAAACATAAGAAAATATGGAGACAGTTGTGGGCCCATTGAAGAATTAACGTAGATTAAAGAGAAGGAGGAGGAGGAGGAGGAGGAGGAGGAGGAGAAGGAGGAGGAAGAGAGGGTAAAGAGGAGAGGAGGAGGAATTTACTTACTGTGGTGAGGAAGACGTCATCTTTAAGTGTTCCAGGAGGGTAAAAATTTTAACAAAATATTCTCATTTTAGGATTAGGATATTTTTGTCCCGGCCGACTCACAATTGATAAACTATCTGGTTCGTCTGTCATTAGATATGTAAGTAAATAGACTGTTACGGAACAGAGAAAGATAATGTACACTTTAAGGGAGAATACTAAAAAATCACTACTGTCCCGTAAAGTTCCAGGTTCAAAACAAAAGAGTTAGGTAAAATTACAAGTTAAAGATTAATGCTCAAACTATCAACAAAACATTCAGGACTCATAAGGATAATGTAATGGCAAAAAACAGGTTAAATATAGCCTATGGTTAACTGCAATAGCCTCTATTAACACGAAATTAGCAAGAGTAAATTTACCTGAGTCAGCCCTGATAAAATGAAAATACACTGGGTAATGCTCAGTTAATGCAAGATAAATTATTACAGATACAAACTATTATGAACAATGGCTAACAATAAGAACCCTACATGAATTACAAAAACCTCACTTGGCCTACAAATTAACAACTTATGCTATACAGTACAAGAACAAAATGCAATAACAGTTATACTCAAATTACACACAGCTGCTAGATGGTTGGAGACTTCCTGAGCACTCACAATAATAATAACTGTACAGGGGAGGACAGAGATGTGAGCAAAATGAGGAGTAGATCTAAGTGGCCATTAATGTAGAGACTGAGGTCATTATATAGGGGCCGGCAGAGCTTGATACAACTTGTAAGAAGGACGCGCAAATGAAGCCATGGGAAAAAGACTTGACAATCCCGCTCTGAACAACAGAAAGGACGACTTACTCTACTATAACGGTAGAAGGGGGGAGTGAGGTAGAACACGCTCGTGATCAAACAGGCAGCACACTGTACGTTAGAATTACACAAAAGACGATGAAATCATAGGCTATGTAACACCTCCCCACAAAGAAAAAAGAAATTTACAAAGGAAATTTCTTATTACTCTAAAACAATCTGTCTAAAGTCTAGATAAGCAATCTGCAATAACATTTTCTTTCCCCTTGACATGTTGTATGTCTAATGAATACTCCTGAAGAAGTAGACTCCATCTTGTCAATCTCTGATTTTTATCTTTAAACTTACTAAGGAATTTCAGTGGGTTATGATCGGTATAAATGACTATGGGGTCAAAACCAGAACACAGATAAAATGAAAAATGCTGTAAACCCAAAATCAAGGCCAAAAGCTCTTTCTCAATAGTTGAGTAGTTCTTTTGAGGTGGAGTGAACTTCTTACTGTAATAAGATACCAGGATGTTTCAATACCCTGATCATCCTCTTGCAGCAAAACAGCCCCAGCTCCTGTTTCACTTGCATCAACAGCCATCTTAAAAGGCTTAGCAAAATTTGGAGTAGCGAGCACTGGCTGACTTAATAGGATAGCTTTAAGTTTGTTGAAAGAGGATTCACAGTTATCGGTCCAGACAAATTTAACTCCCTTTTTCAGTAGGTCTGTAAGTGGTGATACAAGAATTGAAAAGTTAAGAACAAATCTCCGGTAATAACCTACCATTCCCAAAAATTTTTGTAGCTCTTTCCTACTTTTATGTCTGGGAAGATCACTTATAACCTGAACCTCAGCTGCTGGTGGTGCAACATGTCCATCACCAATTACGTACCCAAGGTACTGAACTTTAGCTTGACCAAACTCACACTTTGATAAATTAGCTACAAGATTAGCCTGAACCAAACGCTCAAGAAATTTACTGACATGGCATAGGTGATCTTTCCAGTTGTCACTGAAGATTAATACATCATCAATATAAACAACACACCCTGCCAAACCCCCTGTTACAACATTCATGAGCTTCTGAAATGTGGCTGGTGCATTCTTCATACCATATGGCATTACAGAACATGCAAAAGTCTTTCCTAGTGTTACAAAACATGAGATCTCCCTAGCACGTTCAGTCATAGGTACTTGCCAGTATCCCTTTAACAAATCAAACTTACTTATGTACCTAGCCTTTCCGATCTTGTCTATGCAATCTTCCACGCGAGAGAGGGTAAGTGTCTGTTTTGGTTATCTGATTAACACGTCTGTAGTCAATGCAAAGCCGCTGTGACCCACCTGGCTTAGGGACTAGAGTGACAGAACTCCACTCACTCTGACAGGGCTCAATCATCTTGTGGTCCAACAGGTAGCCAAGCTCCTTCTCGATGAGAGGAACTTTCACTGGGTTCACACGGTAAGGAGGCAGTTTAATTGGCTTTGCGTCTCCAACATCGACATCATGCATCAACACAGTGGTTCTTCCTGGAGTGGCACGGAACACTTGCGGGTACTCCTGCAGTAATGCCGAAAACTCCTGCCTTTCCTCGGGAGGTAGATGAGAAAGCTTAGTCTGGAGATCATTCATGATATCAGGATTCTTCCCCAAACTATCACTCAGGCTCATGCTGCATGGGAGAGATTCACTTGCAGACTCGGGTGGAACAGCTACAGTGCAGACTGGATTATTTTCGTCCCGCCTGTGATATAACTTTAGCATGTTGATGTGACATAGTTGCTTGTTCTTTCTACGATCTGGTGTGGCGATGACATAGTTGACATCACTGAGTTTCTTCTCCACGAAATATGGACCACTAAACTTGGCTTGAAGAGGTTGCCCATGCACTGGTAGCAGAATCAAAACCTGATCTCCTGGCTGAAAGTGGCGTAACCTGGACTTCTTATCATACCAAGTCTTCATCTTCTCCTGAGCAGCTCCTAAATTCTTTCTCGCCAGCTGTAAAGCAGTGGACAGCCGTTCTTTGAACTTCATCACATACTCCAGCAGGTTGACGTCATCTTCCTCCGACAGCCAGCATTCCTTGAGTAGCTTAAGGGGTCCTCTTACTTCATGGCCAAACAGTAGTTCAAAAGGAGAGAAGCCCAGTGATTCATTTGGAGATTCTCTTGCGGCAAATACAACGAATGGAAGACCTTTGTCCCAGTCTTTCTGATGTTCCAAACAGTATTTCTTGAGCATCGATTTGAGTGTTTGATGATATCTCTCCAACGCTCCTTGAGTCTGGGGATGGTAAGCTGAAGACGTGATCTGGGTGATCCCCAACTCTTTCAGAGACTGCTTGAAAACATTTGACATGAAATTACTTCCCCGGTCGGACTGTACCTCCTTGGGCATACCAAACTTTGTGAAGAACCCTAGCATTTCCTTAACCACATTCTTTGCTGAGATATTTCTAAGTGGAATGGCTTCAGCCATATCAATCAGGGTCAACACATAAGAAAATCCTGAAGAAGTCTTAGGAAGAGGGCCCACAATATCCACCAACACACGGGTGAAAGGCGCCTCAAAAGGAGGAATGGGAACTAGAGGTGCAACCTTTTCGGTCTAATTACACTTCCCCACAACTTGACAGGTGTGACAAGACTTACAATACCAGGAAACATCCCTGAAGATACCTGGCCAGTAGAAGTGTTTCAAAATGCGTGCCACAGTCTTCCTCACTCCAAGGTGTCCTGCCAAACTGGAATCATGAGCCACTCTAATGATATCCTGCCTACAAACACGAGGGATGACAACTTGATGTACAACCTCCCATTCACAGTCGGCTGATGCTGTTGGGGGGTCTCCACTTCCTCACTAAGTACTCCTGACTTTACATAATAACAAGTAGAAGCACCGGCTGACTCTTCTTCACTGTAAGCAGAGTTAGCTAGACCTTTCAACTCAGGGTCAGCAACCTGCAACTCAACCAACTCTTGACGAGACAAATTATCAACACTACGGGGTACTGCCTCATCTGGTGAGTGGTCCAAATTAGCAAGAAAAGTGTCAGCTAGGATAACATCATCATCATCATTATCCTCTAAATCACCAGTAACTTTAGACTTAGCCCTAGTGACAGCACATGCAGGGAACACATCAGGGACATCACAATCCTGGGACGCAGCCACTGGCTCACTAGACAACTGAGGAGCTGGACACACTTGTCTTCCACCAATATCATTTCCAAGTAAGAAAGTTACACCTGACATTGGGAGTGTCTCAACCAACCCAACCATAACGGAACCATTAGCAAAACTAGACTCTAAATTCACTCTGCACAGAGGGACAGAGAAGTAATTATTCCCTACACCTTGTAAGATTACAGTTTCATCAGAGGAATTAACATTAAAGCCTAGAACACTGGTCAGCATAAGGGATTGGTAAGCACCTGTATCACGATATATTTGACCTGATTTCCTGTCATTACTGTCCAGAGGACTGACAAAACCATCAGACAGGAAATTAGCACATGAACTCTTGAGAGTGTCACCCACATTACTGCTCAAAAGAGGAGCTCCATCATGAGAATTTAAGTTACCCTTCAAAGCAGGTTCAGTTAACTCAGTTAAAGAATTCTGGGAACTCTCAAGAGTGGACACTAGACCAATTGACTGAATATTTAAAGACTCCTTTTTGTTCGCATCACGCTGTCTCCTGAAACATTTCTCCGTAGTATGACCAAGCTTACTACAATATGTACATTTACTTTTCTGAAATCTAGAGGTGAAGCTGGTATTTACTTCCTGAGAAACATCATCTTTATTCTCTTTCCTGTTACCTGTACTCTGAGTAGAGGCAACGTACTTACTCTCAGCTTTCCCTTTTCCTCTAGAATATCTCTTGTGAGTGAGAACATATTCATCAGCGAAAACTGCAGCATCAGACAAATTATCTATTCTCTTCTCATCAAGATATAGGCTTACATCTTTATTAACACACCTCTTGAAGTCCTCCAGCAAAATCATCTGCTTTAATTTACCAAAATCAGAATCCACATTCTTAGAATTTAACCACTGCTCTAACAGATCTTCTTTGATTTTTGCATATTCAACATGGGATTGCTTATCTTGCTTATAAGTTGTCCTAAATTTTACTCTATAGGCTTCAGGAACAAGCTCATAGGCCTTAAGAATCAAGCTCTTAACTACATCATAATTTTCAGATTGATCCTGAGGCAAAGATGCATAAGTTACTTGAGCTTTACCGGTGAGAACAGTTTGAAGGAGTATTGGCCAATACTTTTTGGGCCAATTAAAACCTGTAGCTACCCTCTCAAACAACTGAAAATACTTTGTTAAATCAGATTCATTAAAAGGAGGGACAAGTTTAACAATTTTAGCCACATCAAAATCATCAGAGCTAGATGATCCAGTTCCACCTTGTTTCATGCGATACTCATGGTCTGCCTGAATCCTAGCAATTTCAATTTGTGCCTGAGCCTCCTTAGAACGGGCCTGAAATTCAGCCTCCTTAGCACGAGACTCCGCCTCCTTAGACTGAGCCTCCTGCAGGGCTAGCTGTAACTTAGCTAATTCAATCTGCATTTGCTCATTTGGAGGAGTTACATTAAACAAGCTTTCATTAATCATGTCAACAATATGATCTTTAGAATGATGAGAGCGAACAGCAATTCCCAATTGTTGAGCAACAAGCTTAAGTTCATTCTTTGTTCTGTTTTCTACATCACACACTGTTTGCACATTTGACAAAAATCTTTGGCTTCATCAAGTGTAGTAATAGTAGACATCATGAATAAGTAACAGTCACAAAATATCAAGCAATATCCTTATGATAATATCCTGAATATCCTGATGTGAGGTCGCCAAATTTTTGTTACGGAACAGAGAAAGATAATGTACACTTTAAGTGAGAATACTAAAAAATCACTACTGTCCCGTAAAGTTCCAGGTTCAAAACAAAAGTGTTAGGTAAAATTACAAGTTAAAGTTTAATGCTCAAACTAACAACAAAACATTCAGGACTCATAAGGATAATGTAATGGCAAAAAACAGGTTAAATATATGGTTAACTGCAATAGCCTCTATTAACACGAAATTAGCAAGAGTAAATTTACCTAAGTCAGCCCTGATAAAATGAAAATACACTGGGTAATGCTCAGTTAATCAAGATAAATTATTACAGATACAAACTATTATGAACAATGGCTAAC
>NC_136966.1:16694152-16881390 GCF_032717465.1 Coenobita brevimanus
GAGAGGCTTTCCTTAACCCCCTTCTTATAAGATCTCTCCCCTCAGCTGAACACAATCACCTAACGATAACCTGAATAAAAATGCAAAAGACATTGTAGGATTCAAGGGGTAACAAGGCCAATTCATCCGAAAGCCATAACGTAAACTCATGTTTTTCGCACCTGTCAGCACCTACACCCTTAATGCCAGTCAAATGGAGATTTACTGTGGTAAGAAAAGCAATAGATATTCGTTAAAAGGACGACTTTACCACATAAATCTCACAGGCAATCTCTGTTGATTTGATTCAGTTACTGATAGACTTTTTTCAGTGGAAAGCCTGCATACAGCCGTTATTAATACGTTCTCTAGTTGACTGCTTTAAGAAAAGCAGTCAACTAGAATAATATAATATACGGTACAAATTGTGTCCACAGACTGAAGTACTGTCGCTCAGATGTTGATTAACCCAAGACGTCCCGTTGACGTATGGGTACGTGGGTACGTTGCAACATTTTGCATTTGCCAGTCCCGTCGACGTACTGGTGGCAAAAGAAGATCAGGAATGGTGATGAGTTAGTGAGTGAAACAATGCTTATAATGCCTATATTACTATTTGAAAACCAATATACTCTCATACTACATATAAATTCGTACCAAATAAATAAATAAATACCGTTTAGGAGTGGTGTGGAATAGTTATCCTCCCACAGAACTCGTTTTCGTTGCAGCCAGCCTGATAGAAAACCCTGTAAGGTAAGGTACTCCTACCATTATCGAGCATTTTAAACCTCAGGTGAGCGATTTCTCTATGAATTTTCGATGTTTCTCACCAAAAGTGGAGGTTTTAGCGAAAAAAAAAAAATGTTCCAAAAATGGTCGGGACTGGGGGGTGTCGGAGGTGCGAAAGTGGTCGGGACGTGGCTGGTTAAGTACGGTGAGAGAAACCCTAAAATGCAACAAATGAATAAATGATTACATAAAAATTAAATAAATAAAATTACTACTAGGGTCCTATTCTTTCTCTCTTATCTATTCCTGTTTGGCCTATCAGGAGCGCAGGAACCGAAGTTAAGCTACTCAGTCTAAAAATTTAAGGCGAGGGTAAGCTGCCCTCCTTACCCCTGTGTAGCATAATGTGAGCAATAATCTCAGCCGTCGCTAGGATGTGAACCTTTGCAGGCCCCATACTGTTCAAGCGCCTTAGCCCACTAGACCACCAAGCATCAACTGGTTTTGTGGTTAGCACCCAAAGCAGTAAATGGTTTCCTGGGTTACTGAAAACCATTTGGCTTGTCATTCTCCATAGGGTTACTTGAATAAAGCACCACATGGAGTAAGTTGATGGTGAGTATCCTACCTCAATAAAATCATCTTACTGTATTAAGAGCTGGGTATAAATCACGTCTTCAGCATGAAGCTCTTAACTTCAGTCAGATGTAGGTAAATCTCTGCGAGAAAAGCACTGGATGTCCATAATAAAGAAAAACAAGTGACATTAAACTCCCTGGATGGACTCCGTGGATGGATTTGAAAGGCAAACACTCGAGTAAAATATGATCAGGCGAAACACAAGATGCATTAACATAAAAAGCCTAAGTGTACTTTATACCCGATCACCAAATTCTAGCCATCCAGTCCGCACTGCCATCCTCGCACCAAACCCTGCTGGAACTGCATTCACAAACTTTCCTGGGCTTGAACGGAGGATGGTGTCATGCGTTATTACACCGATATTATTCGTACAGCACTGAAACACTTCACTATCAGACTAGAATGAATGTTGAAGCGAAGAAGTACATCTTAGCAATGTGATTCCTTACAGTACTCATTTGCAAAAGAGATTTATTTATCGTAAGAACTGGTGAAGCTACTTTATGTATACGGGGCCAAATGGTTTGGTGCTTCTTGATTGTAAACAATTACCACACTGGTCTAACTGTGAAAGTAATGCACCTCGGCCACTTAATCACCCCGATGCCATCTTATATAAAAACCATGGTAAGACATCCCTTAACCCGCCCCATCCCGACGTTTTCTGGACAGTGGTACGCCCCAGTCCTGACATTTTTGGACCTTTTTTTTTTTTGGCTCAAACATCTGCTTTTGATGAGAAACATCGAAAATTCATAGAGAAATCGCTCACCTGAGGAAAACAACTAACAAAACAAACAACAAGCCTCGGACAAGTTTTGACCAAATGATGACGACCAATGACCGGACAAAGGACATGGTGATTGGAACTTGGAATGCAAGGGGAACGAATGATGAGGTGAAAGAGAGAGAGATTGTCCAGGTGCTTGAGGGGCGAAAATGGATGTATGTGGAATAACTGAAACAAAAGGGAGAGGAGAAAGTGTGAGAGAATGAGAGTATGGATGGGGTATAGTGAGGAGTAGGTGAGAATGAGAGGGCAAAGGAAGGAGTATGTATAGTTGAGTAAAACATGGAAGAGGAGCATAAGACAGTATGGATCAGTTGGGTCAAGGATTGTGTGGGTAAAGTTGAAAGTTGGAATACAAATGTGGGCGATTGTGTGTGTGTGTATGCACCAACGCAAGATCGTGCTAGAAGAGTGAGAGAAGAGTTCTGGACAAATGTAGAAGTGTGCATGGAAAAGTTTGGAAGGAATGAGAGAGTGTTTTTGATTGGTGATATGAATGGTAAAGTTGGGAATGTGAAGGTGGATGGAATAGTTGGTGAGTGAGGTGTGCCTGCTGAGATAGATGAGAATGGGAGTGCGTTAGTGGACATTTGTGCTGGGAGGGGGTTGGTGATAGCCAATACCCTCTTCAGGCATAAAATGATCCACAGGTATACATGGCGAGTGATGAGAAGGGTGGGTGGTGAACTGAATGAAAGGAAGGCAATGATTGATTATGTGTGTGTGGATGAAAGGATGCGAAGATGTGTAATGGATGCAAGAGTTTATAGCGGTTGGGGGAGTGGACTTTCTGACCACTACTTGGTGGTGGTCAGAATCAAGGTCCAATTAGAATGGAGAAATAGAAGAAGGGAAAGACGAGAGGAAGGAGTAGGTGCAAGGAGAGTGGAAAGGTTACAAGAGGATGAGAGAAAGGCAGAGTATAAGAGAGAAGTGGAGGAACGATTGGGCAAATATGAATTGGAGCAGATGGGAGACGTGGAAGGTGTGTGTAGGATATTTACAGAAGAAATATGTGCAGCATGTGATGTGGTGTGTGGAAGGAAGAGAAGACGGAGGGGGGTGCAAGGAACAGCGTGGTGGACTGAAGAGGTGAAACAGGCTGTGGCACAAAAGAAGAAAGCATACAATGAATGCATGAGAAATAGGGGCGTGGAAGAAGTTGAGAGGCGGAAGAGAGAGTTATATGTAGAAAGAAAGAGAGAGGTGAAAAGATTAGTAAGAGAGAGTAAGAAGAGAGTGGATGAGGAATTTGGAAGGAATCTGAGTGTAAAGTGGAGGGACTGTAAGAAAATGTTCTGGAGAGAGGTGAAAAGAGTAAGACAGGGTGGAAGTGAAGTTAGCAGGGGAGTGAAAGATAAAAATGGTAGATTACTAGTGGAGAAGGGAGAAAAAGTGAGCAGATGGAGAGAACACTTTAAGGAATTGTTGAACGTAGAGGATGAAAGTAATGCGAGTATAAGTGGCTGGGGAATGGCTGGGAGAAGGAGGGAGGTGAGAAGACAGGAAGAAATCAGTAGGATAGAAGTTGTGGAAGCAACGAAGAAAGTTAAAACGGGGAAAGCCCCAGGAATTGATGGAGTGTGTTGTGAAATGCTGAAGCATGGGGGAGAGATAGTAGTAGAATGGATATGGAAGATGTGCAGATTGGCCTGGGAGGAAGGTAGAGTCCCGGAGGATTGGGAGTCAGGTATAATTATTCCCTGGTACAAAGGAAAAGGGGAAAAAGAAGTGTGTGGTAATCATAGGGGCATTTGTCTTCTTAGTATAATAGGAAAAGTGTATGGTAGGATACTTATTTACAGAGTTAGAGAAAGAACAGAGAAATTAGTTGGAGAAGAACAGGGAGGCTTTAGGAAGGGAAGAGGTTGTGTAGATCAGATATTCATTCTTAGATCTTTAATGGAAAAGTTTCTAGAGAAGGGAAAGAAGTTGTATGTGGCTTTCATGGATTTGGAGAAAGCATATGACTGGGTGGATAGACAAGGATTGTGGAAAGTGTTAAGAATATATGGAGTAGATGGGAAGTTGCTGAATGCTGTGAAGAGTATGTACGATGGTGCAAAGGCTGCAGTGCTTGTGGATGGTGAACTAAGTGAATTTTTCTCTTTGAAAGTTGGTTTGAAACAGGGATGTGCCATGTCTCCATGGTTGTTCAATCTGTACATGGATGGGGTAATAAAAGAGGTACAAGGTAGGGTAGTGGATGTTGGAGTGGCCCTGGTGAGAGAGGATAGTGTTTGGAAACTCCCTGTACTGTTGTTTGCAGATGATACTGTGTTGTTGAGTGAAGACGAAGGGAAGCTGCAAGGCTTGGTGGATGAGTCTGAGAGTGTAAGAAACGGAATCTAAAGGTGAATGTAGGGAAGGGTAAAGTGATGGTCTTTGAGAGAGGTGAAGTCAGTGAATATACAGCGAGGTTGGATGGTGAGGAATTGGAAAATGTGGGTATGTTTAAGTACTTGGGTAGTGTGATGAGTAAGGATGGAGGTTTGGAGGGTGAAGTGCTTGAAAGGGTACAGCAGGGAAGAAAGGTTGCTGGTTCTTTGAAAGCAGTGATAAGAAACAGGGAAGTGAGCATGGAAGTGAAAAAGTTACTACATGACAGTATTGTGATACCTACTCTAACGTACGGAAGTGAAGCTTTGACGTTGTTGGAAGGACACAAGTCAAAAGAGTGAGAGCAGTGGAAATGAGTTATTTAAGAGGAGCCTGTGGAGTCACATGGAGTGACAGGCTGACGAATGAGGATATAAAGGAGTGTTGTGGTGTTGATGTGGATGTGATAGGATGCGTCATGAGGAACACACTGAGATGGTTTGGCCATGTGGAGAGGATGGAGGGTGAAAGACTGATGAAGAGAGTGTATGTGAGTGAGGTGGAGGGGGAAAGAGGGAGGGGGAGGCCGAGGATGAGATGGAGGGATGGGGTGGAGAGGTAAATGAGAGAGGGGTGTGTGAGTTGGGAGCAGGGCAGTGAAATGGTGGGGGACAGGGCGACTTGGAGACGATTTGTTTGTGGCCACCCCAAACGGGATTGAGGCATCTGGCAATAGATAGATAGGTACGAGTACTTCCTTACCTGACTGGGTTTTCTAACAGGCTGGCACCAAAGAAAACGAGTTCTATTGGAGGGTAACTATTTTATCCACTCATAAACAGTATTTATTTATTTACTTGGTACGAATTTATATGTAGTACAGGAGTATATTGGTTTTCAAACAGTAATATAGGCATTATAAGCATTGTTTCACTCACTAACTCATCACCATTCATGACCTTTTTTTTCCCACATTACCTGATCATCATTTCTGACTGTTTCTTCCTCTAATGCTATGTAAACTTTGTTCTCCACATTGTCATCGATTGGGGAATCACTCTGGCCCTGAATGTCTTTATTGACCAGGTCACTGGTAACAGGTGAATTGCCGAGACAATGCCATGCAGGGGGGGGGGAGAGGTTATGCGGTGTAAGGCATTGTCCCTCCTTGGCATCTTGTAGAGGAATAGAGGAAGGTGTCCCGCGTATACGTGCCAAAAATCACTCGCGAAATCACTGGCGAAAATTGAAAATTGTGCAAATTAGGGACCTTGCAATGTTGCCATGTTAATTCACGTCGCCGGGACATGAGTGCACATCATGTGCGGACGTTAATTCACGTCGCCGGGACGGCGCGGGTTAAGATGAAGCCAGGGTGATGCCTACTTAGAGACTTTCATTATTTCTGAGAATTTTTTATTTATTGGGGGCTGAGCTCCCAAATCTCATGGTTGGAAAGCTGCACATTGTGGAAGACCTTCCCAGTAACTAAATGAACTTAGCTGAGAAGTTTCATTCAGATCCATCAAATTGCCTCGAAAGAGTTAAAGCACACAAAGACAGGCTGCATTTCGAGCAATGGTACGGCAGAAGGTGCCAAAAATGATAATATGCTGCTTCGTAGAACTGATAACCATCTTAAGGATACTGAGGCTTAATGTGCATAGTAATTGCTAAGGAAGAGGGGTTATGAAATCTTCATTGCCACTTAGAATACGACACCAGCTTTCTCTCCAATGGAGGGGAGTCGAGCAGTCACAGAGAGCTATTATATGGTCAGGATTGGGTGGATGGTTCTCCATGTGTGTGTGCATGTGTGTGTGTGTGTGTGTGTGTGTGTGTGTGTGTGTGTTCAAAGTTAAACTGATTTATTGTATGAGATAGTTTGAAAATCGGGGATAGAACAGTGGCGAGGAGGAGAATGATTTGGAGGATGCGTGTGCTATAATGGCATCTGATCTCTAGCGATACTGTACCTTCTCTGGCGTTTGTATATTTCTTGTTTTTGCATGCTACCCACATATCTGGAAAAAGCTGAAAATTATATTATGGTGATGAAGATGATGATGATAATGATGATAATGGTGATGATGCTAATAATGATGATGATGGTGGTGATGATGATGATGATGATGATGTGTATGCGCATGTATATGTGTGTAGTGCAAAGCAAGTTTTGAGCAACTCTGTAGTCTGGGAAATCTTGCACATGTGATTCAATGTCATACATTAATTGCTATGAGCGATCTTGTCTGCCTGGGCGTTGTCGAAATAGGTAAGTACATTTCAAAGTTAGTCCAGCATCTGGAGTTATCTTAATCTGGTATTTCAGTGTATTTGAAGGATGGCTGAAGTAGCAAGGTGGGGAAGTACAATGACGGCCAACAGTTTGCCTATTATTTCACTGCGTCTGCTTTATACATATGATATTGCACCTTCTTCCCTGACTCATCATATCAAAGAGAATCAGTGAGGACAGAAAAGCATACCAAGCCCCTGATAGCTTAGGAACATTAACCAGCAGCAAAAAAATAGGAAGAACAAGAGGCGAAAAACTGGTGTGGCACGAGATGTGAAGATGCTTAAATCTTGGCAAAACCTAATCCGCACCTCCTAGATTGCATCCCACTCAGGCAGGACACTCAATAGGGCACTGTAGTATGTCCTTTCATGTGGTCTCACACATTCACACTCTGTCCACATTCCCCAGGAGACTTGTTCATACTCCCAACCACAGTCTCTTTAACATCTTCAGTAAATCGAATAATATTAGTCTACTGTATTTGTTGGGGCTAAGACCATATCACCCCATTGTGACTGTAAGGTTTGTGAAGCCTGTGTATCTGTGACACCATGCAACTCTCTTAAAACACACACACACACACACACACACACACACAGGAAACTAATATGGATATCCAAAGTCAGATATAACCAACCAGTGTCTCACACACACAGTGCTAACCCTTAAACATGGCGCCAGACAGACTCCACTGGTGTAATGGATTCAGTCACACCACACCTCGCTATTATCCTGTCCACACAAATGTCCGTGGCAACCACCCACCCTCAGAGATGACCAAATGATAATGAAAATAAGTTTGATGAGACATGCTTAGGATTTTTTCATAACCCACCCCGTGCCAGTGCCATTTTAAAACGGCGTACACAACTGTGCACTCAGTGCCAGTGCCATTTTAAAACGTCATTTTTTTCCAAAAATCATGGAGAGCACAATTTTCAAACTAGGCACGCAAAAATTGGTGAGGATGTACATGAACTCTTCCACCACCTTGCCTCAGGCTCTCAGGCCTATACACCCATGCGCTGAGTCATCGCCCTCGCCCTGCCTCACTCTGCTTGTACCACTCATACTATACAGTCATGTCTCGCTGCGGTCTCTCTGATGAGGAGATTCAGGAGCTCCTGAAGGTCCCCTACCCTGGCGAAAGAGACGTTGACGACGACGTGCAAGATAAGGATTATGTGCAACAAGAAAATGAAAGTACTGGTGAGGAGGAAATACCCACACCAAGGAAATCCAGGTATGTGGGGTATGCTAGTACCCAAGGGATGAGGCCATCAGCACATCATCACCTACCCCTACGTGACGAGGAGGAGAATTCAGAGGAGGAAAGTAAGGCTTCTAGTATTCCTGGGTAGCTGGGGAAGCTGAGGATTTCCCCATGTGGGGTTGGAAGTGTTAGGAGGAAGAGAAGGAGGTTTGGGAATATTGTTGGGGACGCGGGTGAGTCATCTCGCCTGCTATCCCTCACACCCACGTGACTCAGCCCACCCTAGCACCTCAGGACAAAGTGTTCCCCCATTCCCCACACCCAGCGCATCCACAAGTGTTCCCCAATTCCCCACACCCAGCGCATCCACAAGTGTTCCCCAATTCTCCACACCCAGCGCATCCACAAGTGTTCCCCAATTCCCCACACCCAGCGCATCCACAAGTGTTCCCCAATTCCCCACACCCAGCACATCTCGTGAAAGTGTTCTTCCTTTTGCTACATTTCCCAGCACATCGAGGGAAAGTGTTCCCTTATCCCCCACATTTCCCAGCACCTCCAGTGAGACTTTTCCCTCCTTCCCCACACTTTCCCACAGCCCTTGGATGAGGGAGGTGATGAAGTAATGTTGTTATCGTAAGTGTAAGACGATGTATTCACAGTGAGACACTCAGAAATACTCTTACAGTGTCTGTGAATACTGAAGGCATGTTGCAAATAATTTACCGTAAGTGTAGGTGCAGTACATAGTGAAGTAAAGTTGTATGTAAGTTACCGTAAATGTAAGACGAAGGATGTACGGTGAGAGAGATACGTGACAGGTGACAGGTGTTGCAGTAATAAGTGATTTATATGGGAAAAATGATGTTTTCTGTATGAAATCCAGTGAAAAAAAAAAATTATGCATATGAAGTGAACTGAAAA
Organism: Coenobita brevimanus; assembly: GCF_032717465.1. Lineage (NCBI taxonomy): Eukaryota > Metazoa > Arthropoda > Malacostraca > Decapoda > Coenobitidae > Coenobita > Coenobita brevimanus. The sequence continues at coordinate 16,703,054 of NC_136966.1, forward strand.
GTGTAAAAAAACATTCCTAGACCTTCCCAAAGTAACGTTGGCCAAAATGCCTGAATTTACCTTCATAGAAAAAGAGGTTTTCTCTCACCTTCACTGCAGTTCTTCTGGGAAACCACACCTGAGGGGCGGACCGGGGACTTCCAGAAAACGCACATCTAGCCTCCAATGAGTCTTTTAATAGTCATATTAATTTTTTTCACATCAAAATCTATTATTTTAGCCTAGAAAAAGAATCGAAAATTGGCCGGCACTGGCATGCCATTTTATGTCTGGGGTGTCCAGCACACGGCAGGTTAAATATCCAGTACATCTTCCCCATTCGTATTATTAAGTGAGTGTGCCATTTATGTACTCTCTAAAGGTTATTGTTCAAGCTAGCGATGTGAGTGAGAACACCAAATTTAGTCACAATTTGGACCCCTGACATAATTTTGTACCTGAGCAAAGATTTCATCTCATCAGCAAGAAATGGGGGCAGGGGTCAGGAGGAAAATTCTGTAGTACTGTAGCGAACTTTTTTGGATATCTCAACCATTTTTGAAGTTACAAGAGAGATAGACACTAATTTGGAAATTACATAAAAATCCTCAATTATTTTGATTTCACAGACAACCCGTAATTCCCAATAGCTTTTCCGTAAATCGAGGAAACAATTTTTTATAAGGCAGATTAGCGTAACAACTGGCTGCACGAGAAGTAACGGTATAAGGCTGCGTGAGTAGCACAGCAGTATTTTCAGACGATTGCTGAGAGCAACCAGGTTTTGCCTTTTCAAAACAAATAATACCTTCTTTTTGGCCCTAGACCTAAAATTAATACAGGAGGAGTATTGGTTTTAGGAGGTGTGAGGGAATATTTTTGGTGTAATCTAATAAGTTCTCTTAAGTATTTTCAGTTCAGGAAATCAGAGGAAGATGATGAGCCACATGAGACAATTTTCAGCGCTGCCTAACTTGCTTGCTCGCTCACTCGAACACCTTCCACACTTTCAGTGTGGGCGCCTATTACATGTAATAGATCAGCCAGCAAGCTATAATACAGAGTTTAGTCAGCAACGATATATAAAGGTTGCATGTATATTATTATCATTAAGTGCTTCAGAAATTATCGTCAAAACTTTGGGTTTGTCCACTTAGTTGTTCTCTCTGGTTTCATATTAAGGTCCTCTGTGCCCATTAATGAGAAAGGGAAGAACCGAGGACTGTGTTTTCGATGTCACCGTGGTTCACTGCTCTTTTACCTGACACCATCGACACGTCATTAAAACATCTCACTAGTGTCAATGCACCAGATCTGAATGTGATATTCTCAGTGTATCACAACAGAAATGATCAGTATTAGTAACCACGTGGCAAGTGACATATAAGAGCTACAGAGAATTATTCCTTTGGTGATGTGTTGTAAATGGACATCCGGACCTCAGACTACTTTCGATGCTCTACTTGTCATGCGTTGCATGACAGGGTGGTGATGGAGTGGTCTTACCCCTCTCTAGTGAAGAGCTCCGGTTCTTCAGTGAGCCAATACTAGTCTACCAGTGACATAATATTGCACTGGGTGAGTCATCATTTGTATCGGGAATATGCACCAAGGACTCTTTCCTAACTGGTCCGAGCTACAGGTTGGACCAGTTTATGTACTCGAAGGTGCAAAGTTGCATGAATGCCCAGTGTACTCAGAATCAAAGGAATAAATGAAGGAGTGACACATCAGATACTGTCATCCCAGATGACGTGTCTGCGACAGTGCTCACACAAATACACAATCATCATAAACTTGATGACCTGTTTATAATAGGCTTTAACTAATTTACAAGGTGATCAAGTCTTCATAGCAGTTAACTATGACAGATCGTTTCTTTTTTCGCACTTTATTGCTTCAGTATTTAGTCTGGTTGCGAAGTGTGTGGTGAATGTACGAATGATGACAAACGTATATACAAGGAATGTTATAGGCCAATGAAACTTAGGAGAGTTTGTGAATGCATCCGCTGTTCGTTAGAAGTGTAATTGTCGGCGTGGCTGGCTGAGTCATACTGCAGATTTCGTTATCAAGGCTACAGTGTGACAGTGCCAATATAGGTATTAAGAATTAGAGGATGAAAGAGTGATGGAAAAGAGAAGAGATACTGATATGATGAAAAGAAAGTACGAGAAGAAAGATGTGTTAGTAAATAGAGTAAAGACTGATATAGGAGAGAAAAGGTATTTATGAGACGGAAAGAGTGAGACAACGGGGAAGAGGTGTTTGTTAGAGAAGGAAAGATGATGAGAGGCGTGAAGAGTCGTTGGTGATAGGAGGAAAGCCTGACAGAAGAAAGAAAAAGTGTCAGTGAGAGGAGAAAAGAGTAATAGAAGAGTAAGACGAGGAAAGACTGATAAGAAGAGAGAGGAGGAGCTGGTGAGAGGAGGAAAGAGCGAGAAAAGAGAAACTAGGCGTTTGTGAGAGGAGGAAAATGTGAGAGAAGAAAGAAAAGGTGTGGGTATGGAGGTTGGGTTATACTGTAGTGTACTTAGGAGATCCCAAATGCCTCTTAAACGTTGGGTTATTTTCGCATGTGGTCCGTTAATATTACTTTGTAAGGCGCCTCGGTGGTATAGTTTACAGAGGTCTCGGGTCGGAGGAGATCATGAGCTAACCCGACAGGATTCGAATTCGAGAGGTGGGCGGAGGGTTTTCAGTCCTCTAAAACGCTCCTAGGGAAGTAGGGTGGTCTCCTAAGACAAATGATCGGTCTACGGTATCCCTGCCTTGGGTTCTCCTACGTCTTTCTGGTTTTATTCTGACAATATAGCCCTCAGTAGGTCAGCCCAAGGACTAAGCCTGCATGCACTAGGAGCCGGGCCGATCCTGTCTCTCCAGACATTAGGTCGTCATATTGCAAGTAGCGCCTGTTGACAGTTGCGAGAATTGTCACGTAGGCTATGAACACACTTAGAATTCTCACTTATACACTACTAGATACATACATTGTTATCAGTCTAGTCTGCAGGTTGAGAGATTATTAAATCATTGTTTACAAATTTTCCCTGTTTTCGCAAAATTGTGTCTCCTGATACAATGGGACAATCTTTATACAAGGAGTTTAATTACAGAGGGTGGAAAATAACTGAGTGAGATAGCAAGGGTAGAAGAGGAAACTGGGTCTAGTTAATCCCTTAATTATAGACAAGTATAATTTTCAAGAGGTATAACACTACTATATAAACCGCTGAATGACATAAAAGAAGGAAATATAGTATTTACACTGCATGGCCATGTTATGTGCTGCAGGTGGGGCTGGGGCTAGCTGTTTGGTTAGAGTGAGGAGTGGTTGGAAGAAGTTCAGGGAGCTGTTGCCTCTCCTGACATTGAGAGGGCTCTTCCTCCTCCATACGGGATTTTTGTACAGTATGTGGCATGTGTGAGGAGTGTGATGCTGTAGGGTAGTGAGAGCTAAGCAGTAAAGTTAGAGAATATTCACGGGCTCAAATGTACAGAAATGACAATGATTAGGTGGATGTGCAGTGCGTCATTGAATGCGAGGCCTTGGAGGCTAGGTTTTCAATGGGAGAGTTAGGTGGTGGGACAGGACTGGAGTGTATTGGTGCTGTGATGAGGAAAGGTAGATTGTGATGGTTTGGGCATGTGAAGAGGATGGGGGATGACAATTGGGTGCAGAAAGTGAGAAGTGTTACCGCTTGGGGTAGGGTTATGAGAGGCAGACCAAAAGAGACTTAGGACGAGGTCAAGTTTTTTTTTTTTTTATGCGAGGAAGAAGGAACCAAAGGCCATGAGCCCGCAGTAACAGTTCCTTCCAAGAGAAAAACAAAATACAATGGAGAACCAAATTCAAGATCCGATCATTTTGAGATGCCTGGACACACTGCGTTTGAAAGACTGGAGATCATAGGCAGCAGGAAATACAGACAGAGGGAGACAGTTCCAGAGCTGACCTGTTGCATAAATGAAAGACTGGGAGTAACGGTTAACTCTTGCATTAGAGAGTTGGACAGAAAAGGGATGAGAGTTTGCTGCCAGACGGGTGCTACGCGCCCGTCGTAGAGGTGGAGGAATGCAAGCAGACAGTTCAGAGGAGCAGTGACCATTAAAGTAGCGATAGAAAAGAGATAAAGATGCAACAGTGCGGCGAAGAGACAGAGGTTGAAGGGAGTCAGTAAGAGGAGGAGAGTTAATGAGATGAAAAGCCTTTGACTCCACCCTATTGAGAAGAGCTGTATGTGGGGAGCCTCCCCACACATGAGAGTTGTACTCCACACAGGGGCGGATAAAACCCCTGTATAGAGTCAACAATTGTGCAGGGGTAAAGAAAGAGCGGAGTCGGCTTAGCACACCCAATCTCTTGGAAGCAGATTTTACAAGAGATGCAATATGATCTTTCCAAGATAAGTCCCGAGTAAATGAAACCCCAAGCATTTTCAAGGATGATGCAGAATTAAGCTGAATATTATTAAACATTAGTGGGTATACCTGTGGAAGATTTTGTCGGGCCGATAGGTGCAAGAACTGAGTCTTAGATGCATTAAAAACAACCATATTATTTTTACCCCAGTCAGAGATACGAGCCAAGTCAGACATTAGATGTGCCATAGCCTCATCCCTTGTTTGTTGAAGTAACTGTTGAGATGGGCGTTGCGGAAACCGAATGGAAAGGTGAAGGGTGGAGTCATCAGCGTATGAGTGGATAGGGTTAGATGTACAGCTTAGAAGATCATTGATGAATAATAGGAAGAGAGTTGGTGATAGGACAGAGCCCTGAGGAACACCACTGTTGATAGATCTAGGAGAAGAACGATGGCCGTCTACAACAGCAGCTATAGAACGACCAGGAAGGAAGCTAGCGATGAAGGCACAGAAAGAAGGATAGAAACCGTAGGAGGGCAGTTTGGAAATTAAAGATTTATGCCAGACTCGATCGAAAGCCTTTGAGATGTCAAGTGCAATGGCAAAGCTTTCGCCAAAATCCCGAAAGGAGGATGACCAGGAGTCTGAAAGGTAGGTGAGAAGATCGCCAGTGGAGCGTCCCTGACGGAACCCGTACTGACGATTGGAAAGAAGGTTGCGATAGGAAAGATGCCTTAAAATTTTTCTATTGAGAATTGACTCGAAAACTTTTGAAATACAGGACGTTAAAGCAATTGGACGATAGTTGGAGGGTTGGGAGTGGTCACCCTTCTTTGGGACTGGCTGAATGAGAGCAAACTTCCAGCAAGAAGGAAAGGTACAAGTTGACGGACAAAGGCGAAAGAGTTTGCCTAGGCAGGGTGTAAGCACAGAAGCACAGTTCTTGAGAACAACAGGAGGGACCCCATCAGGCCCATATGCCTTGTTAGTACTGAGGCCAGTGATGGCAGAAAATACATCCAATGAAGAAATTTTAATGTCAGCCATGAGGAAGTCAGAGGGGGGAAGTGATGGAGGAACAGCATCGGAATCGTCTAAGGTGGAATTGGAGGAGAAAGTCTGTGCGAAGAGATCTGCTTTATCAGTAGAAGAAATAGCTACAGAACCATCAGAGTAGAAAAGAGGAGGGAAGAATGATGAGGTAAAGTTGTTAGAAAGATTTTTGGCAAGGTGCCAGAAGGAGCGGGAAGAATTCGAGTTGGAGGGTTGAGAGCATTTAGTATGGATGAAATTATTTTTAGTAGAACGAAGAACAGACTTAGCACGATTCCGGGCAGAAACGTAAAGATGATGTGATTCAGGGGTGGGTTGGCTCCGGTACCTTTTGTAGGCCCTCTCCTTGTTGCGGACAGCATTAGAACAAACGTGATTAAACCAAGGCTTTCTTGCGTTAGTCAAAGGATATGAGAAAGGAATGTATGCTTCCATGCCCGAGAGAATAACCTCCGTAATGCGCAAGGCACACTCAGATGGCTCACGGCCATGGAAGCAATAATCATTCCAGGGAAAATCAAAGAAGTACTGCCTGAGGGCCTCCCAGTCCGTGGCTCCAAAATGCCACAGACGACGTTTCCCTGGAGGGTCCACAGGCCGTACCGGAGTGATAGGACAGGTTAAGGTAATAAGGTTGTGATCGGAGGAGCCCAACGGAGAGAAAAGATTAACAGAGTAAGCAGAAGGTTAGTTGTGAGGAAGAGGTCAAGTATGTTGGAGCTCTCTCCAAGGCGGTCAGGGATACGGGTAGGGTGCTGTACAAGCTGCTCTAGGTCATTAAGGATAGAAAAGATGTAGGCTTGTTCACCAGGTGGATCAGTGAAAGGAGAGGAGAGCCAAAGGTGGTGGTGAACATTGAAATCTCCTAGAATGGAGATTTCAGAGAAAGGAGAAATGGATAGAATGTGTTCCATCGTAGAAGTAAGATAGTCGAAGAATTTTTGATAGTCAGTAGAATTAGGGGATAAGTAAACAGCACAGATATATTTAGTCAGAGAATGACAGGAGAGCCGAAGCCAGAGTGTAGAGAATTCAGAAGAATCAAGTTCAGGAACACGAGAGCAAGATAAGTCATTGCGTATATATACACAACAGCCACCTTTGGCTTTGAAATGAGTATAGAGAAAGTAGGAGGATACAGAAAAGGGTTTGCTGTCAGTTGCCTCAGACAGCTGAGTCTCCGTTAGAAAAAGAAGGTGAGGTTTAGAGGAGGAGAGGTGGTGCTCAACAGAGCGAAAGTTAGATGAAAGGCCACGAATGTTGCAGAAATGAAGAAGAAGAAAGTCAGACAGTGGTTCCAGGCACCTCGAGTCGTCACCGGGAGAGGGGCGGATGGTGGGGGCATTTATGGTCCCCCCCCTGGGGACTCCGAGGCTTGGTGAATAGACGCCATTTTTTTTAAATTTTGAATAGGAAGTGTAGTGTGTACTGTGCATGTAGTTTGGTGTAGATAGTTAGAGAAATTTGTACTGGAGAGCATGCTGGCCTACTGTCTGTGTAACTGAGACACTGAAAAAGTTCAGCAAAGGGGGATGGTCAGGAACTAGCCCTGAGGGCTGATGAAACGAGAGCTCCAGCACTCCCTGTCATCAGCTTACCATCCACCTCGGGAGTACTGCCCTGCTCGACCGGTGCGACTCCAGGGATGAAAGATTGAACAAGGAGACTGCCAGAGATCGAGCGGCATGGTGAACCGCCATTAGATGACCAAGGCCGACGCATGCAAACATGTTGGAGCCTTTATAAACGAAGCAAAAAGATTAAGAACTCCATAATCTGTGGAGTTTTTATTGATATTGTAGATATTGTCTCTTTTTGTTTTTTTGGGGGGACGGGAGTTCTAGAAGCTTGATATTCCAAGACCGTTTCGAGATAGAGATTTGAAATTTCGAGGAGTGAGGTATCTTGGTTGCAGGCTTCTTTTGGCATAATTTTTTCCCCTAGTACTGGAGCAGTACCTGAGCCCTCTATGTTATCTGTTTCAGTTTTTGATCTCCTGCACAACAAAAACTACTAAACTGATTGCTTTGCAAATGTTCCAGTATGTAGTAGTCAACATATACGAGTGCACCTGGGTATTGAAATTGAGCTCCAACAAGTATTTTTTGATACTGAGGAAAACCAAATGGCCACCTCATGCCTGAAAGTGCTAAATCGGAAAGTATTTGGCCGATTTTGACCAAACTAATTGGAAATGTAGTGAGTCATGAGTGAAAATGATTTGCTTAGTATGAATGACCTTGACCTTGATCTCAAGGTCACAGGTCAAAATCAGTAAATAATTTTGAGTCACACCAAAAGTCCCTTAATATAAGTTTACAATGATCAACAAAAGTATTTTCATCTGGAATGTGGAGTTCTTTAAATATTGCTTTAGCAATTTCAGAATTCTAGTTATCATTATTATTATTAAAGAGGCGAAAGACTCATCACTTTCCCTTTAATAACCCCAACTGAGTAACTAACTCCGGGCCAATGCACTGCTGATCGGGTCTGGGTTGGATGATGCATGGATTATTTTTGTCACTTTGTTATGTGATGGTGATACACACATCATCCCCTCACTCGACAATAGCCGCCTTCAAGTGACTTTGCACTGAATGACAACTGGTTTCATGTAATCAATGAAACTATTTATTTTGGGTGTAACCACATAATCAAATGATGTCTGTTGGTCTGGTGGGTTTAGGCGCTACAGCCAGATGATGCCTGTAAAAGTTTACATCCAAGAAGGAACTGGGACGTATTCCTTAGAAATAGCTCACCACTCACGGGTGGGACTGAAAAGCCTAGCCTCGAACCCCTACGCTTCTTATGAGGCAAATAAGATCTGAATGATAGAGCAGACAGTTGCTGTTGTTGGCATCATTAGCCAGCGACAGTATCATCTAAAGCCAACAGTGGTTTCAGGGGTGGTGCCACTGTGTCATCTATACATGGCACTGACAGCTGGTGACGCGGTTCGATGATGGTGATGACGCACCTGCACCGCCATCCGTCACCACCTGCCAGTTTATGTGCCAGTTTACAGAGTATCGCCCACAGTGATTAATAGTATTTATACAACACCTGTCAAGGTTTTGTTGCAGTTTTCTCCCTACGGTACAGACTATACCAAAAAGACTGAAGAGAATAGTTACAATCAAACGATTTTATTTACCAATAGAAAGGTATTTCTTTGTGGATTGGTTGAGCAAGTCTCTAGTGAGTGTCGTAACTGCTTACCCTGCCATGGGTCTATTTGGGATGAAGTCCATCCCACTCTACCTTAACGTGATTGTATCCAGTCCTACACTACCCTGAATGTGTCCTTCCCAACCCTGTCCTATCCTACCCAGAATGCACAAGGAGTGACATCCACTGCCCTGGTCTCCGTTTGGCAGGTGTGGTAGTGATGGATCAGGTCAAACAGGATTCCTGATGATATCACTACACTCAAAGCGCCACCCTAAACCATCTCTGGTCACACGGCAGCAACCACACACTAGATACATACCACACACACACACACACACACACACACACACACACACACACACACACACACTCACTCACGCATCCACGCTAAACATACATTGACATATACACGTAAACATAAACACAGAGCGATACACCTATGCATGTTTCGCTTTTTATTTATGGACGAACTTGATGACAGAAAAGGCGAAGAATGTTGGCGGAGACAAAAGTTGACTTCTTCTCACTTTCCCTTGCTAACTAATATTCGAAAGCTGAGCAAGGTTAGTTTTGTTCCTGTGCTCATAAATGATTCTCTCTGGTTCGATATGTCAGAGAGGAAAGTTACGGATATGACCTAAGTGTAGACTCAGTGGCGTAGTACCGTAAGCTGTCTTTTGATCCCGACTCTACCAAACCTCGTCAAAGACATAAAGTTTATCCCTCTGTCGTCTATGCACCTCCCCTTCCCAATAACTCCTGGGTAGATGTGTCACTTATTACGCGCTAAATCGTCCTGAGAAGATCCGAATTCTAAGTTAAACTTCAGATCTATTGGAAGGAATTGAAGAAGTAGGTTTATGGTGTAAATCTGCGGTCAAAAAGGGGCAACCTTAGAGTTACTTAAGATAGTGGTCTATATGATGTGAGAGAATCTGCAGCACCTTCTCCTTAGCGATTTATTTTGCCTACTGCCCCTTAATATTGTAGTCCATTTATTTGTAACATTTAATATCGAATAATTTGCACCAGGAGCGTTGTGGTGTTGATGTGGATGTGATAGGAAGCGTTATGAGGAACACACTGAGGTGGTTTGGCCATGTGGAGAGGATGGAGGGTGAAAGACTGACGAAGAGAGTGTATGTGAGTGAGGTGGAGGGGGAAAGAGGGAGGGGGAGGCCGAGGATGAGATGGAGAGATGGGGTGGAGAGGTATATGAGAGAGGGGGGTGTGAGCTGGAAGCAGGGGAGTGAAATGGCGGGGGACAGGGCGACTTGGAGGCGATTTGTTTGTGGCCACCCCAAACGGGATTGAGGCGTCTGGCAATAGATAGATAGATAGATAGACATGCAAGACGAAATTAAGGTGTAACAGACAAAATAAATAGCAGAGGAAAATGTGCTATGAAATGTCGGAAGCCATTAAGAATAAGATCTTTTGACTCAAACTTTTGGAGTGAGGCTTCAGTAGGGTTTATGGCGCACAATAAGTACTCGTTGGGAGCTGCTGCCAACATTTTGTTTACTGCTCTAAAAGGGACCACACAGGTAGACAACCAACCATACACGCACACAAGTGCAATCACACACACACACACACACACACACACACACACACACACACACACACACAGTGTGCTATGCTAAAGAGTTATGTTTTCTTTGATTTCTGTAGTTAGTGAACACATTATTTTACTAGAAGTAACGCTAGATCCTCTCGAAATTTCCGTATGATCACAACACCCCCCCCCCTTTCACTCTCTCTCTCTCTCTCTCTCTCTCTCTCTCTCTCTCTCTCTCTCTCTCTCTCTCTCTCTCTCTCTCTCTCTCTCTCTCTTTCATTACCGCAGGTAGCAGCCTTCCAGTGTCAGTATCCACCATACCCATCCTCTTAAACAAGTCCTCAGCACACAAAACAAAAACTAACTCTGTCTCGTTAAACAACACATACCCCGTGGCGCCACATTCACACCTTTTGTCTTCCCTTTATGCCATACCATCTGCTCCATCCTTTCACTCTCTCTTCCCTTTCTCTCCCTCCCTTCTTCCATTCTTCTCTTCAGTTCCTTTTCCCTCCTTCTATTCTCTCATCTTTTCCCCTCACCATCTTCTCACTTTATTCCCATCTATTGCCTCACTTCCCTTTCTTTCGCTCCCTCTTCTTACCCTTTCCATTTATCGTGCATTTTATTAATACTCCCCATACCTTCCCTTCATTCATTTCACTCTCCTCTCCATCATCTCACCATCTTTACTTTCCCTTACCCTCTCTCTTTTTCCTATTCATTTTCCTTCTCCTTTCCCCCCCTTCCCCTTCACTTTATTTTCACATCCTCCTTTGTCTTCTTTCCAGTCTTACCTGGCCTCTCTTCACATCCTTATTCTCATCTTCTCCCTATTCTCTCTCTTTTCTTTGTACCTCTCCTATACCTGCCTCCCATCTCCCCTACCTTCCTAAATGTACCCCCTCTCCCTTGGACATTTTCTTCTCCTCCTCCTCCACTTTTTTGCTGTCTTTTTCATATTCTCTGTCTCCTTCCTACCACTTATATCTCTTTGATATCTACTCATCATCTCCCCCCTCTCCCCATCTCTTACATATCCTGCTCATGCTCCACACTCCCTCTCTCTCTCTCTCTCTCTCTCTCTCTCTCTCTCTCTCTCTCTCCTTCCTATTGCACCCACATCTCATTCTCTCCTTACCTTTCCCTTCTCCCTCCACGCATTCTCACCCTCTACTCATTCTCACTCTCCTCTGCAGCTTCTATCCCTCTCCTTTCTTCCCTCCTCCGTCTGTAGGTGTGGGGTGGGGCTGGGAGTGTAATGGTTAGCACACCTGAGGCCCGGCAGTCTTCCTCCGTGCCGCATACCTTCACTTGTCACCACTTCATTGCTAACACCCAAGCATTCACTTTGCCATGTCAACATCCACCGTACGTACTATATATATATCCTAGATATGATTTTATGACTTATCGGTGGATCTGATGAGAGAGCAGTAAACTCGCTTTGGCGAAATTCAGCCAGTCAAACTGATGCTTGCCACCAGCCTCGGATCGAACTCACCTCCTGTCTTACACCAGACCACTTCTCCAACTGCTTGTGGTTGTCTGTCTCACAACCTCAGTAACAGTCGGCGGGACTCGAACCCATCACTCCGGCTCGTCCCCTGAATGTAAGAACTACCAAATCAGCCTCCTCACCACTGCCTTCACTCTTCATCCCTCCTTCTTCCTCCCCTCAGCCTCTCTTCTCTCCCTCTGTCTCGTCCCTCATTCCTCTCCACCACCCATCCTTTCCCACTGTGAGATATTTACACCCATCCTGCCAGCCCTTCTCCCTTTTCACCTCTTTATCTTCTCCCTCCCTTTTCATCTCCTCTTGCCCCCTCTTTCTCTTTTCTTTCTTCTCCGACTCTCTCTCTCTCTCTCTCTCTCTCTCTCTCTCTCTCTCTCTCTCTCTCTCTCTCTCTCTCTCTCTCTCTCTCTCTCCTTCCCTTGTTACCTCTTTCTCCTTGTCTCCCATCCTTATTACCTCCTCCTCCTTCTCACCCCCTCCGCCTCCTTTCAGCCTCAGCTTCGTCTTCTTCTCTCTTTACCTCCTTCTCCTTTCTTTCCCTCTTCACCCCAGCTTCCTTTTCCTTCCTGTCTGTCTCCTCTTCCTTTCCTTCCTTTTTCAACTTTTTCCCTTCCTCTCCCTCCTCCTTTCCTCACATCCCACATCGTCTCCAGGCCCATACCATTCTCTCCTTCTATATGCCAGTGGTTTCCAACCTGTGGGGCGCGCCTCCCTAGGGGAGCATGAAGGGTTGCCTGGGGGGGCGTGAAGGCTTGATAAATAGGGTAATTATATTTGAAAACTATGAATTATCATGGAATTCAGTAATTTCTAAATATGGAGACAATATTTCAGATATGAACAAGAAATCAAGTTATCTGAATATATAAACAATTTCAAAGATTAAGAATCTATGACATTTATCGACATGTGCCAACTATGCCAGTAAAATACAGTATTTGAGGAAGGGAGGCGCAGGGAACGTGTCTTTCAGAGAGAGGGGGCGAGAATTAGAAAAGTTTGGAAACCACTGTTATATGCCATCTCTTTTCTTTTCCATTTTTTCCCCTCACCCTACCATCCATTACTTATCTCCTTGCTACCGCACATTCATTTCCTGTTACTCCTCTTTCACCCCTCCCCTTCCAGTCGTCTCCTCTCGTCTCCTCTCTCTCTCTCTCTCTTTTTTCTTATATCGCTCTTTTTCCCTTCCTCCCTATCGCACAGTCATACCCTTCGTCCTCCCTTACTTCTCCCTTATGCCCACCCATCTTCTCCCATTGATCTCTTTCTCTCCACTCTGATCATCTCTTCTCTTCCATTTCCTCTTAACTCTTCCCCCCATTCCCTTTATGCTCATTACTCTCTTCGTGTCCTTTAACCTCTCCCTCTGACACAATTCCTTGCCCCCTCTCTTTTACCCCCCCCTCCCTCCCTCCCTCCCTCTCTCTCTCTCTCTCTCTCTCTCTCTCTCTCTCTCTCTCTCTCTTTGTCACCTGTTTCTCCTCTCCACTCACCTCCATCGTTTTACCCCTCTTTCCTCTCCCTCAGTCTCCGTTACCTCCCCACCCCTCTTCTTTTATCTCTCCTCCTATCAGGAACTTTTCTTCGTCCCTCACACTTCTTCCTCCCCTTCTCACACTCTAATGATCTCCCTACCTCCCTCTCCCCCCACCACAACCCACACCCAACCCCACCACCATCCTCCTCATTCTGCTGTCCATTCTCTTCCCTTTCCCTGTGTAACTTATCCTTCTCTCTTATCTTAGTCATGTTCATTACTCTCCTCTCTGATCTCTATGTTTTCCTTCTGTCCTATCACTTTTCACCCTCACGTGTCATCTATGCTCTGCATCAGCCCTGTCTTTTCCTTTATATACATCCCCCATTTAAACTTCCCCTCACACTGCTTTCTAATCATCTCATTCACTGGACATGCCATCCCCACCAGCCTCTGTTTCGACTACAAATTCGTTTTACCTCCGACGACTTCGCCTCCTTCAGGTTGCCCTTTTTCTTTTCTCATCCTTTCTTCTTCTTCCCCCTTCCCGGCCTACATCCTTCCCCGTTCTTCCCTTTGTCTTCCCGTCTTCATTCCATGCGCCTCCCCAACCCTTACTGTCATTTATTCTTCATCCCAACACTTTCCACCCGCTCTGTCCCTCGCTTTCTCTCCATTGTCTTCAGTCCCTCCGCCATCTCTATTCCCTCTTCCTCTGCCCTACCCTTCCCCCTTCCTTACCATTTACCCATCTCTCTCTCCTTTCCTCTTTCTTCATTCCTCCTCCGTCCCAAACTCCACTTCTTTGTTGTTCCTCCTTCTTTATTTTTCTTCCACTTGATCCATTATTTCCATCTCCATCTTTCCCTTTCTTCCACTCTATCTTTCCTGTCTTTGTTCTCCATTCCTCCTTCCCTCTCTCTCTCTCCGTTTTTGTCCCTCTTCCGTCTTCCCATCCACCCAGATACATTTCTCCTTGTTTAACCACCATTTCTCTTTTTCTTTTTTTTTTCACCCTACTTCCTCCCTCTTTATTCTCTTCCTTACACCTTCTCCCATCACCTACCTCTGTGATTTCCTTCAATCTCCTAGCCATCTCCTCCATAGTAACATATGTAACTTATCTATACCGATGCTTGTCTACCTTTCCCTTCCCTCCAGTTGTCCCTCTCTCATTACCTACCTCCTTTCCTTCTCCACACATCCATATCGATCAAAATAGAAAAAATAAAAGGGATACTGTCAAAAGGAAAATAAGAAGAGGGAGGAATAAATGGAGGTAACAGATGATGAAACAGAAGGTGGTGCAAGTAGACGGTGACATGATGTAGGTTTGGGTATTTGGCTGTTCTCTCCTCACCTACCCCTCTCTCTATCCATTCTAACTTTTCTTCCACCTCTGCCTCTTCCTTCCCTTCTCATCCTCTCTTCCCCTCCTCACCTACCCTTCAGCCCCTATCCCTCTTGCTTCTCCCTCTCCTCCCACTCTTGTTATATAGGACAACCACTACCGCCGCCACCACCAATGAACAACGAGAGAGACGAAATTGAGGAGTTTATAAAAAACTAGTTACGTGGCCTCTCAGGGGAACCACGCATTTTTGGGCACAGAGCGCGACCTGGCCATCCATTTAGTTAGGAGTTATAATCCCTTCCTTGATTAAAACATATGGATATACATAGCTGGTATTCCTGTGGTCTTTATGTATAATTTTTTGATAAACTTGGACATTCAAAGCTGTGGTAAGTACTTGTAATTCCTTTCTAGCTAAACATGTGGATTTACAAAGATAAGCATAGGGATTTTTAAAGATGGATCTTGCGCTTCTCATACGCATTTCCTCGTTAAGCATAAGGATTTACGAAGCTGGATTTCCTGGGGTCTTTGTGAATCATTATTTATCTTTATATATGAATCTTCAAAGCCGGGACTCTGTAGGTACGGTGGATCCTTACAAGGAATATTGTCAGTGAATATTCTCCACATTCCATTCCATCTGTTCCTTATCTTAATCGTTTTCCTTCTTCACCTCCACATCATCATCATTATCACCATCAGCATCTTCATCACCATTATTATCCATACCTTATTAAACCGTTATAATTTAGAGTGGGTATAATCCAGAAACACAACCAGGAATCCACAACAGCACGAAACCTAGGGCAGTTTCGAGGAGAAATGGATGATGCAGCCACTCATTCATCAGTCACGTCTTTTTAATTCATGGTTTTGCTCCTCAGACATATGATTTCCACACAATGTACTTTTTAAAAATTCTTGAACCTCTTCAGTCCAATAACTATTTAGTTTATTCTTGCTATCTCCTGACGATTTTATTCACATTAAAATAAATTTCGAGCCTCAGAAGTCTGCTACAGCTTTCATTAACTCCTGCACCGGTTTTATAGGTTAAATACGCGTCCATCCGTCCGTTATCCATCACCTCAGTCCTATGGCCAATTTACCTATTCAGTCCGATAATTTATTTTTCCTGCCTCACAACATTTTGTTAAGCTATGCGAGACGATTTGAAGTGAAGGTGCTTTAGACAGTGTCCAATAATTGAGAGAGAGAGAGAGAGAGAGAGAGAGAGAGAGAAACACGTAGCACCTTGTTACTGGTAAACTGACCCTCCCTACTGTAGCACCTCCAGTTGTCCCTCTGTTTGGCTGTCAGTCTGTTCCATTTCACTGAAAAAATAATAGTAACATTTATCTGTGTATTCATTATATTTACTTTCTTTTCTACGATCCATGTTAAGCACAGATCGTATAGTTAAGATGGAGACTTCAACGTTTTTTTTTTTTTTTTTCCAATTATCAATATGAATTTTTATGAGAATTCAGTAAGATAGCATTTCATATCTGGACATCGGTCATTTCCTACCTTCACTGGCAGTTAATTTTACATTGCTCTTCAACGCTTTTCTGTCATAATACTCACCAAACTATATCTTGTCATTCTCGATGTGAGAAAATAGTGCGCCTTCTATTTCACTGTTTGTTCCTTGGATTAGGAAAATAGATATCACGGACATAGTAACACCGTAGCAAACTTAAGTATATTTGTGAATATTTGCTTTTATTATATCAATAGAAGATTAGCTATTTCAAATTATATAAACAGCCCCGGGAAGTATTAATATAATTGTGTATATTTGCTCTCTCCCTTTCTCTCTCTCTCTCTCTCTCTCTCTCTCTCTCTCTCTCTCTCTCTCTCTCTCTCTCTCTCACACACACACACACACACAAACACACACGGAGCTAATGTACCCAGTAAGTTCAGGTCATTCCCAGCTGGCATGTTTTGAAGTTTTCTTACCCCCCCCCTCTCTCTCTCTCTCTCTCTCTCTCTCTCTCTCTCTCTCTCTCTCTCCAACAAGTGGTGGGAACGTCCAAACACACTTTTCATGCCGCAGCGATAGCCCAGGGAGGCAAAAACGAGAGAGAGAGAGAGAGAGAGAGAGAGAGGTGTGGTAGGAGGAGAGAAAACAGTGTAAACAGTTAGGTAAGTAGAAACTATAATGCAGAACAGCTTGTACATATCTGTTCGTATATCTTTTTTAACAGAATGTAAAATTTTACATAATATTTTTGTTGAACTGAAACATTCTCTGCAGTATTGCAATCCACCATTGTAGTGAAGGGGTTACTCTTAAATTTAAAGTTTTCTAATGGTGGTGAAAATGCAACACAAAAGCCATAAGCGCATTAAATCATCTACATAATACGTCGCTGGGCAGTATTCAGGGCAGCATAAATGGTTTCGTAACACCTGTCCTTTGCATTATTTCGTTTATTAAATCTTAACATTCTCCTGCATGATTGTTTAAACTCTTAGCATACATTGTTTGCATCAACAACATACAGTACAAGAGGATACTGATGCGTAATATACAGGATACATCGCAAAGAAAAGATTGCACGAAAACTCCAGTCACTTAGAGTGCGACCCAATAAGAAGCTAAATCGGAGTGAGAGGTTGAAGGTATTGAAGGATTGTTGGGCGGAGAGGGGTAACGGCAATATCGATCGATTCTTTTTTTTTTTTTTTTTTTTTTTTTTAACTCGAGCCTTGCCACGTGTCAGGAGTGAGGCTGGGCGGGGTCAGCCAGGCAGAGCAGAGGTCAACAGTGTGAGGTATTGACAGGAGGAGGAGTGCAGTAGGGTGGGCTAGAGCAGGATGAGGAGAAGCAGGGCAAAGGAGCTTGGTTAGTTGAGAGAGGATGAGGCAGGGTGGTTTGGGGTTGGATGAGGAGGGGTGAAGGTGGGTGAGGTTTGGTGGGGTCAGGTACTGACATTATCTGAGGAGAAGTTCAGCGAGGGCAGGGTGTGCGGTGTGGGGTGAGGTTAGATAGCTCTGAGTGGGGTGTGGCGTGATCAGGCAGTGTTGGGTACGGAGCGAGGAGTGAGACTGGGGACGGAGGAAGTCATGTCTACCAGCCTGAAACAAGGTTGGGGAGCTGGGAACAAGCAGAGCGGAAGAGTGGTTAGAAGCAGAGGGATGAAGACGTAAGTGTAGAGGGGGAGGGAGAGACTGGAAATATGGCGAAAGGGAGAAATGATTGAAGAGGTACCAGAGGAGGAGAGATTGTGGGGGGGAAAGGGAGGGGGGGGGGCCAGCGAAAGAACATAAGAATGTGAGGCAAGGATGAAAGATTCATGGGGGTAGAAGAGGAAAAGAGACTGAGATGAAAAGGAACGAGGGGGAAGAGAAGGAGCAGGAAGAGCACAAGGAGTTTGTATTATGGTTAGACAAGGAGCTTATGACACTCCAACTCTCCAGCTGAAACAGGTAGAATAAAAAAAAAAAAAAGAGGAGGAACACTACTTAGTAAAGACAAATTGGGATGAAAGTTATAATAGGCAAGAACAAGATATGAATGTTCAGTCAGGGCCAACAGTTCGTGTAATAATCCACTAAGTTTACTTCATACTTCGGGCATGTCCGATGCTTTCCTTTTTGACGCATTATATCAAGGAAAATCGTCTATGGACAGAGAAGCATGCCAAGCCCTTCTATAGAAAGGTTAACCAACAGAGAAAAGTGTGAAGCAGGACTGTAACAATAGGTATGTTTATGTCCACGACTGTACGTGCAATAATTTTCTTATGCTCATCTGATTTCAGAATAAATGTTTCTCTTAACACAAAGCTAAACCACGTCACCGGAGACGTAAGATGGATTTGGACTATGTTATTTATACTACCCAGCGAATCTCTGACAGGGCTTTTAAAAGTTTCACACACACACACACACACACACACACACACACACACACACACACACACACACACACACACACACACACACACACACACACACACACACACACACACACACACACACACACACACACACACACACACACACACACACACAACTTGTGTCACCGACATTATCTATTTCAATTACTAATAAACCCATCATTCAGTCAGTACAATACACATTCACATACACAATTCCACACATTATCGTGCCTTCTTGTAAACACACACACACACCCACACACACACACAAACGCCCATCCATATTTCTGATGCCACTAACCATCACTCACACCAGCCACTGGATACCCCAACAACTGGCCACGTCTAGACACGTCAGTCTTCACCACGGCAAATTTCCATATTAGATTTGAAATTACGATTGGATGGAATAGTATTTCAAGTTGTATACCTCCTCGAAAACCCGCCATATTATGTTGAGGAGGTTGCTACATATTTAATGCAGGAATGGGGATGAGTCATAAGTCCAAGATATGACCCAATGATTGACAATATCAGAACAGATCACGTGCCCAGTTCAGACAAGATAGACGGGCCAGAGATGGAGGCTGCTTAAGGTAGTAGTAAGAAAAATAACCACACTTGTTGCCAGCCCGTCAGTGGATGAACGTTTTATAACCAAGAATTATATACGAGCACAAAGTGTAACACCTGTGGATCTTAGTGCAAAAAGATCGATTCATATTCACTGGGTCGTAAGTTTCACTCTCCTTATGGTTACTGAGTTGACAGACGCTGAATTCTCTCTTGAGAGTGCCAGCTCCTATGCCAACCCGTCATAATTTAAGTGCTGAGATACGACTCATCCCATTTAAATGAAAAGTTCTACTTCTTGGCGGAATCTGCCATGAACTGAGTCAAGTTTACACTATATAAACTCTGACAGAAAAGGAACAAACTTTACGTAAATGTTCTTTCGCATTTGATACCTGAATATGATCAAAGTCGGGGTTTCCTCATTAAAAAAGGAGAGAGAGAGAGAGAGAAAGAGAGAGAGAGAGAGAGAGAGAGAGAGAGAGAGAGAGAAGGTGTTCAGTAAGTGGGTATGATTTTTTCATTCCAGAAATTCAATTTCATCTCCAAAAGGAACTGCCTGAGGCTGGGTGTTATTTAACCACCTCCGGAATCATTAAATTTCCAAGGAACAAATACTCCAGACTTGGTTTACCAATCTTACATCCTTCCCACCCCAGCCATCTGTCACGCTCGCACGGCTGCCAACACAACCGCAGTGTCGTTAATCATACACCAAACTCTGCTAAATTTCTACTTGCTTGAATTTTAGAGAAACTGGGATGTTCATTTGCCTTCTGAGCTGAGAGAGAGAGAGAGAGAGAGAGAGAGAGAGAGAGAGGGGTAAGCAGGTTAATGTACTGTACATAGATAAAACGTAGAAGAGAGAAAGAGAACGAAGTAATGTGTGGAAAAGATAGGAGGCAGAAGCAAAAATAGAGAGAGAGAGAGAGAGAGAGAGACCAAGGAAAGTGAGGAGACAGATGCAGTGACAAAAAATGGACAAAGGGTGAGGAAATAGCTGGTAGAAGAAACGAGAGGTAAAGGGGTAGAGAGAGTTGATGAAAGGCAGAGACAATTTAGTGAGGCACATTGCAAATGAATGTGTTCTCTGGTGATTTGCTGGTGGAAACAGTTGGCGGTGGTGATTAATTAGGAAGTATATGAGGGAATAATGCTTTAAAGGGAGTGCTGGAGCACCGTGAAGTTGATATTCTCAGATATATAAACAGTTCTGCAAAAACAATCTTAACTAAGAATGGAGGGTTAAACGATTTGGTTTTTGCATGAAATACAGGCAAAAGTGTACATATTTATTTGCACCTTGTTCGTACTGCAAATTAAAATCTGAGTGATGAGAAATAATTCATCATCAGTTTGTCTGTGAATCAGGGTCCAGATTCGGGATTAGTTAACGTGAAAATCTTTTAATTGCAACCATCTGGAATAAAAAGACGGGGAGTAGTTGTAAGGGAAAGGTGCATACAGTTCTTATACTTTAAAAAGACACACACTTTTTCCTGCTGAGGCTATTTCACGTAGAACAGAGACGGTATAAGATAATGCGCCGGCCAACATTCTTTCCGTAGTACTTCGCGACTTAATCACATCCGAATTTTCTTGTTTCAACTCAGCATTCAAGGTGGAGACATGGCAGTTACATACTAAGATAGAGTAGGAAGAATATAGAGAAAGACTGCCTTACTCTTCTCACTGGTATTGTGTTTTCTGTCCACCTAACCATTTAGCTCCGGCGACGTACTCTTTATTTTAGTCTTTTTTATTCCCAGATCATTTTATTCATACTGGGAGAGACTTTTCAATCTGGAGGGATTAGATATAGACTTCATCATCCCCTTCTCTACATGAGTCTCCCATAAGCTGAATAAAATCGTCTGGATACAGGAAAAATAAAATGAAGAAATACGTCATCATTAGAAATGGATAAAGTGTTTTGATGGAGTGTTTCCTGGTCGAGTAATTGATGCGTACAGAATAAACCAGGCTCGAGAAGGGAAAAAATAGAAGATACGAGGGGTGGGTGTGCTGGGGGTTCTGACCCCTTCTTTTTCGGCTCCAATTTATATTCAAGGGTGTCTGAAAGGGATAAAAACATTGCCTTTTGTTAGAAAAGACACCAAAAAAAAAAAATAGCTGTTACTGGAGTTAGTACGGCGTATAACGATTGAAATGCATCACATACTTTTTAATGAACTTGTATCATACTGATAAATATTTGTCAGCATTGGACAAAGGAATATTGGAACCCTCCTTATATATATATATATATATATATATATATATATATATATATATATATAAGATGGGATGGACTATTGAGTCAACAACAAAACACACACACACACACACACACACACACACAGCTACTGGACAATCTCCTGGAATGTGGAAGGAAGTCGACCTGGGACACATAACATGAAAATAGTAGAACATTCTCTCTCTCTCTCTCTCTCTCTCTCTCTCTCTCTCTTAGTCTTGCATTAAGTCTATTCCATTCTGTGTTGCATTTCGTTAATGAATCTTACCTCTCCCATTTCTTGCCTATGATTTTTTTTTTTTTTTCCCTATCTTTTTTTTTTTTTAATTCCCCTTTTCTATCCATTCTCCCCACTTTCCATTCGAATTCGTTCTTTGCATTCCATTTTTTCGTTCTGATCTATTATGCTATCTCAATTTTTCTTTTACAATAACAGAACAAAAGCAAGAAGGAAAAGTAAAAAAGTATAAAAATAATCCATACACCTGATTACAGGTGTCTTCCATTCATTAAAAAAGAAGTATGTAACAGTTGGACTTGAACAGCCATAGGTTGAAGGCTGGGGAGAAAGCACTCTGTTGATGAGAGTTCCAAAGAGATGCAGTTCGGGGAATAAAAGAATCCTGATAGGTAGATGTTCTGTAATATGGCAGTGTGACAGTCCAGTCATGAGCGCTACAAGATGCCCGTGTGGTGCAAGGCAAGGCGTGGAGTGGTGGCACAATGGATGCAACTTTGTCTGAGCATTTAGCAGAAAAGTATCTGTAAAATAATGCAAGGAGGCAACATTCCTCTTACCTGTAGTGGAGGTACTTCATTAGTAATATTAGGGCTATTAATAATTGTAATAGCTTTGTTCTGAATTTTGTTCAGTTGATTTAGTGCAACCTCTCCAAATCCATTCCACAAGGGTGAACAATATTCCAGCTGAGAGCTTACATGACTCTTGTAAGTTATATTTAACTGTTCGTCAGTGAAGTTACGGACTGTGTACAATAATCTAAGTTTCTTTGCAGCAGTTTTAGCAAGTGATGTAACATGAGAGGTCCAGCTGAGGGCACTCTTAAGTGAAACACCAAGAATTTTCAATACTTTTAGGGATAGAAATATTGAGGGTAATATTGGAATCAGGCAATATCAGTCCAATAGTAAAGTGTATATATTTGGTTTTCCGAGCATTAAATGATACAATGTTATTTTGTTCCCATTCCATGATCTTAGGTCTTGATTTATGGAGATTGCTGTACTGAGTTCTGAGTTAGAGAAATTAATCTTTATCAATGGGTGTTTCAGTGTGAATGAACTGTGAAGCGTTTCGTCATCTGCATATGAGTGATTGGGATTACGGATGACAAATAAGAGATCAATAATATGAATTAGGAAAAGAGTTGGAGCCAAAACTGATGCTTGTGGAACGTCGGCATTAATCAAGTGGAAATTGGAACATACATCATTTACTTTTACTGTTATCTTTCTGTCGCTAAGATATGAGGAAATCAGAGGAATAAACGATGATAGGCCACAGCAAGGGAGTTTGGATAGCAGGGAACGGTGCCACACTGCCAAAAGCTTTAGAAATATCAAGGGCTACTGCATGGGTTTCTTCATGTTGGTCAGTTGACTCATGGATAGTATGAATCATGAGATTAAATATATCAACAGTGGATCTTTCTCAGCAATAACCATAGTCTATCACTAATTAAATTGTTGAATTCAAGATGTTTGACAATGTGCTTGTAGATTACAACCTTAAATATATCAAGATGTTTGACTATGTGCATGTAGATTACAATCTCAAATACTTTACCAAGAGAAGACGTGATAGCTGTTAGTCTGTAATCAGAGGGGTCAGAGGAACTTCCTTTTATCGGAATTGGGTGGATATTGGCTTCTTCCCAAGAATTAGGGAATGAAGAAGTACGTATGCATAGTCTGAATAATTTAGCTACAACAGCAGCAAGCCAGGGGATCACTTTTACAAAACAATTGGAGAAATTCTATCTGGACCTGGGCCTTTGTTGGTTGATAAATTGTCTAGAATGGATTTAATGTATCTAATTGTATCTTAAGTGGAGCTATTTTTGAAGAGTCAAGGTCTAGTACAGGGACGAACTGGCTTACTTCCGCTGAAGTAGAATTACTGGCAAATGTATTGGCTAGGATGTTTGCTTTACCACGTGGGTCATTTATAGTGTTACCATGAGAAGATTTTAGGGGGGGAGTAGGTGATGACTTGTTAAAGTTATTGAAAGAATTGAAAATTGACCTTAATATTCTATTGTCATTAGGATTGTTTAGTAGTTTGGATGCCTGGTTTTAATGAAAGTTTGATTCAGAAAGATTAATTACTGCTTTAGCATAGTTTCTAACAATTTTAAATTGACTGAGTGAATCAGTTGATTCTGAATTTAAATAAAAGATATAACCTAAAGAACTTTGGATAGTTGCTCTGGCACAATTGCTATCAAACTATTTTAATAAGTCAGATCTTTTAGTGAACTTTTGACTGGGAGTGAACAATTCCTTTCCAACTTGTATTAATTCATTAAAGTGGGACTGGATACAATTGATGTCACTGGAGAAGAAAGACTGCCATGGAATATGAGCAAGATAATTTGTAAATCCATCCCAGTTTGCCCTATCAAAGTTCCATCTGGTCACCCTGACTGGTTCAGAACAGGGAGATTAGGGGCAACTAACTAATGAGGCTTTGATGAGATTGTGGTCGGAGGATCCAGGCTGTGACAGTACTTCTACCCTGTATTGATCTGGATTATTTGACAGGAACAGGTCCAATAGATAGGCGTTATGGTCAGGATTATCTGGCATTCTGACTGGTTGTTTTACCAGTTGCATGAGGTTAAACGATTCAACAAATAGTTCACATTCTAGACCAGTATCGTCAGTCCTGGCAGAATGCAATGACCATTCTACATTAAGGACGTTAAAATCACCCGAAACGGTAATTTCAGTGAAGGGTGAAAGTTAGTCAACTGTGTGGATACAGAATCAAATACACTGGGTTCGGAAGAAGCATTGCGGGAGCAATAAACTACAGATATAATTGGTAACATCTAGATATTTTAGTTTATGTAGTGAAAAATCAAATTTAGTGGAAGTGAAGTTCGAAATAGTGTCAACTGCAAATTCAGATTTGATATAACAACAGGTGCCACCCTCGTTATGGAAGTTTGTCAGGAGATGGTAACCATGTAAACAAAATGGAGATATGTCAGTAGAGGGAGAGATTTAGGTTTCTGTAAGGAACAGGGCTAGAGCGGATAT
Source organism: Coenobita brevimanus (assembly GCF_032717465.1). Lineage (NCBI taxonomy): Eukaryota > Metazoa > Arthropoda > Malacostraca > Decapoda > Coenobitidae > Coenobita > Coenobita brevimanus. The sequence continues at coordinate 16,727,550 of NC_136966.1, forward strand.
GGATTAGAGGAAAAAGTGAATGGAGGTCGGGTATGTATTAAGGCCATGGATATTAGTGAAATATTAGGCCGAACCTGCAGCTTCTGCGTGACGAGCATGAATGGGGTTTGGAACAGCCGGAGTTGGCACAGTCGCTTCGTTGCGACCGGGAGGACCTTGTGTCGCCAGCCCTACCCTGCCGGTGGTGGAAATCCGAGATACCACCGGATCTGCTGATAGTAATGCTGCGGCCATTGCTGAGGGGGCGTGGAAATAGAAGGTGTGATAATTATGTAATGTGCATGTAGTGTGGTGTAAACAGTTGGAGGTAGAGGTCTTATGAGAGTATGCTACCCTGCTCTCTGTGTTAATGAAAACACTGAAAATGTTCATCAAAGGGAGATGGTCAGGAGCAGGTCCTAAGGGCTAATGAAATGGGAGCTCCAGCTCTCCCTGTCACCAGCTTGCCATCCACCTTGGAGTACCGCCCTATTCGACTGGTGCTACAGTCTACTCCCTACTCTCTTAACTGATCATTTTTTCTCCCAGTTCTCCAAAGAAGTAGGAAGATAGGGTAAACATGAAAATGAGAAGTCGGATAATAAATGTGTGTGTGTGTGTGTGTGTGTGTGTGTGTGTGTGTGTGTGTGTGAGAGAGAGAGAGAGAGAGAGAGAGAGAGAGAGAGGAGTAACTTTGCAGCAACTGTCCTACGTCACACTGGATTTATTGATTGCTAGTAGAAAGTTAGTGAAAATATTTCTATATAAATAATTAGGAAGCTCTTACTAAATTTAAAAGAAAGGAATGATCATAGTTAAGAAGCGTTATGAACATTAAAAATAAAACATGAAATGACTTACTTGTATGACAAACAAAATACTTATACATCTTCTACATACAGAAGAAAAGGTCACCATAAAGAAAGCAATAGGGCTAAAGTAGAGAGTAGACGGAGGGCTTTGAGTACTTAAGAGTTATGGCTGATGTGATATTCGTTTCTTCTTGTAAGGCAAGTTACCTGTAAACAGTGGTTCTATGATTGTTCTTCTTTTCTGCTTGTTTTGATATCTGGTGGAAGGAGACTCTTGCTGTATAACCTCGTCTGGAGTTAATCACAGTAAACAGCAAAATGTGTCAGATGTTGTTGGAGCTCCTCGGGATAATTTTAGACTTTTTATTACTTGTGATTTTCTGGACTCAGTCTGTTCATTAACACATGACTTTAGAAAATAATCTGGCTATACTCGTACAGTAGGCGCCATTAGCTGAAGTGATGAAAATCGTCACCAACGGCACTCATTTGTAGCGGGGCAGGCGTGAGGCGTGAGACATATTGCCGACACGAAAGATAGCCACGAAGACTGGAATTAGTTCGTTCAGAAATAACTAAACCTGCAGTCAGTCACGGCGTTAACTGCTCAGTCCATCACCCAAGACAAAGACCCGTAATTACCAAGAAAGAGAGAGAGAGATACGAAAGCAGAGGTCAACGGCAATATTTATGAAACATTTTGAGTTTGGGTTGTGTTCATTGTTGTATTTTAATGATGTCATACAACTGAGAAAGGCTACCAAACATATCATCACCAAACTAGAGAAAATAATAGCATGGAAAGTTTGACAAAATCCAGTGCTTTCTTACAATAAACCACTGTCTGGAGAGCTGGTAACTGTAAGAATTGCTGAAGATCTTCTATAAATACGCTCAGTAAGAAGGTCAAATGTTCCGGATGGAGTGTGGAGGGCGGGAACTGGTAAGGCACGAGCGCACAGTTTCCTATCTTCATTCCTGACCCCGCCTTTTCCTTCCGTGATATTTCGGAATATATGACAGTAAAATAACAGGGTATATAAAGAGAAATGAACAGAGAAGGAGAACAAAGGAAAGAAATGGAAAAAACAAAAGGAAATAATCAAGGCGAAACAGAGGAAGAAATAAGCGTCCACGACGAACAAGTTTACAAGCTTCTTCACTGACCCGGACTTTCTCCTCCACAATAGTAATATACCAGTAAAGTGCGCTGTGTGATCGCGTGACGAGCGAGCGAGCGTTTGTACATGGGCTTATCATCATAATTTCATTTGATGTAAACTTTCAACATTTGTGGTGAGGTAGTTGAACAATAACAAGAATACTTGTGCTAAAATATTTACTCTCTCATGTCTTTTCTCTTTCACATTTTCTCTCTGGATGTGCATATAGCGAGGCGCCTTAGCATTTATCACACGCGCAATGTTCAGTTCTCTGCTCCCCACCTTCCGTATCAACGAACTGCGTCGGTAAACGCTTATCTATTGGCCGAATTAAATGAGGCGATTTCCCTTGCTGATTTCACCACCTACTGTATAATATAAAAAATGTGCATGTATAATTATGAGCGTAATATCCGATATTTAATTGATAGAATTCATGTTAAAAAAAAAAAAAATCGTGTTACACCAGGAAATCTTTTTCACTTCGATTTCATGATGAAGCATGGCAACTGAAGCCCTCGGTACATTCCCTTGGAAAGCTGGGATTCTAAGGGGTTTCTTTGGTCTCATGTGTAAATATATAGCTAATAACAAATGTATCGAATGTATCTACTACCTGCTGAAAGAATCTCTTCTCTATCTCACATAGTAGAAAAGTTATCTTCTGAAAACCATAACGGTCGGGCAGTGTCATGTAGGACAGCGCCGGGTTGTGTCGGGCCGCCCATACTCAGCTGAACGAAGAGTAAACATCGCTTTGCTCACTATGCTCGCTCGCTCGTAACTAGGATAAACACAGGAGAGGAAAAGGGAAGAAGAGTTGCGGAGGGAAGAAGTTGAAACAGAAGGGAAGTTTAAGGTTAAGGGATGAAAACAATTACAAGTTTACTCTGTTGTATGACAGTAAAAGTAACATGGTAACAAAAAAAAAAAAAAAAAAAAAAATAAAGAAAGAAAGAAAGCAAGGAAGAAACTGAGAAGGACTAAATTAGGAGGGAGGCGAGAGAAATTATCAAGGAGCCAATGAAAGGTATGTTAAATTGTTAATGTTCAATATTCTCAACTCTCCTTTCAGTCTTATTGTCCACAATTTTTTGATGAATAACAGTGAAAATTTGACATGAAAGGAAACAAACGAGAGAGAAGAAAAGAAACAGGGAAGAATGAAAGAATGCAGAATCAATGACAAGCATGTTTTCAAAATTACATCCTCGTTGTAGCTCACCATATATATTTTTTTTCTGTTTTAGAAATCTTTAGTCCATAAGAAAAAAAATAAGAGACAAAAAGAAGAGAAACCGTTAAGAATTGTATCAGGAGAGAACAGAGAGTAAAACACTAAGACTCAGCGATGCACGTATTTTCCTTCGGGTCACTCGACCTTCCGGAATTGCATTTTTCATCATGGTAAACATTAAATGACGTAAAATAAACAGAAATGCCAAGAAGTGAAAAGCAGGGAGAAGGAAAGAACTAGAGATACTGTCCAGCATGTTTGCAAAATAACACCCTCTACGCAGCTCCCTATGTCTGTCTGTGTTTTAAGCACTGATAATAACGGGACATACAAATAAAAGGAAGAACAAACAGAGCAAGATTAGTCCAGAAAGTGAGAAGATAGGGAAAAGCAAAGAACCAGCGATGGATGCGTTTATTTGATGGCTCCTCGACCGTCCCTAATTCCTCTTTTCTACATTTTTTGATGAATTGCAGTGTAATTACCCTGTCACACAAGACACAATCCAAGAAAGAGAGGGAAGTGAAGAAAGGTGTGAGGAATGAATCACAATGAAATCAGTTTCAAGCAGGCTTGCAAAATTACATATTGGACACCGACTGTTCTACCGTTAAGTAGAGAGTGAAAACAGAAGGGTTAGGAGTGGCATGAGATAAAGGAGGAAGAATCAAGTGCGAGAGAATAAAAGGTAGGAGAAGACTTTATGACCTTTGCCCCATCCCACCAAACAATATCCAACATGCCTCACTTTCACCCACTTGCCGTCGTCTACCCCATCGCGCCTCATTTTGCATAATGCTGCCTAAATTACCCATACTCTGCCTTACTATGTCTCTCTCTGTCATATCTTATCATTACCCTGTCTCCTCGTGCCGCACACTGGCTTATCTTACACCTTTTTTGCCTCAATTAGCCCTTCCCTACCCTACTTCACCTTTACTCTGCTCCACCATGCCCCCCCCCCGTGCCCTTGTTACCCCTCCCCTGCCTCACCAAATTAAAGTCTCGTTTCAGTTTCTTGCCTCACCTCGCCAAGCTCCGCCCTGCGATGTCCGGCACAGTCCTACTATGATTCTTCCTGTTCTGACCTCCCATGCCCCACCCAAAGCCACCATGCAGCTCCTATTCCTAGCATGCCCCTCCCTACCTCGTATTTTCATGCCCCTGCCTGCTCTACCGTGCCCCTCCCTGTCTGTCCTTCCTGTGCTCCGCCCTACTCTCTATGACCTCCACTTGCTCTGCACTACTAAACACGCTCTTCCCCTTCTCTCCATACCCAGTGAGTCCTCCTGTGGTTTGTCTGACCTTCCTACACACACACACACACACACACACACACACACACTGGAATTTACTCTCGTGCTCAGGTGTATCCATATGCCTCTCAGTGAACACACACACACACACACACACACACACACACACACACACACACGAAACAACCACATCCATCTGTTTTTTTCAAAACCAGAGTAAAAATTAAGTTTATTTACACTGATCTGTTGCAATGTCAGAATTGTTTAGAGTACTTTCTCCACTTTGTGTTTAGTTTGATTCTTGCGTATGTCCTTTGTTTTGTGCATCCATCTCGTTTTACATGTTTCGTCATCACCTGTCATAAGCCTTCATTTTTTTATGTAGCCTTGACTCCACATTCATTTCTCTCCTTTCCTATCAGTTGCCCTTTTTTGTCACCTTGGCTCCTTAAGTTATTTCTCTATCTCTTTTTTTTTCTTTTTTCCTTTTTTTTTAACCTTGGCTCCCTCAGTCATTTCTCTCCCTTTTTTTTTTTTTTTATCACCTTGGTTCCCTTAGTCAATTTTATCCTTTACCATCTCGTTCTTTTTTGTCACCTTGGCTCTTTCATTCATTTATCTCTCTCACTATCCTATTTTCGTTGTTGTCACCTTGTTTCCCTCAGTATTTCTCTCCTTATCTCTTGTTCTTTTATTTGTCACCTTGGCTTCTTCAGTCATTTGTTTCCCTGTCTCTTGTTCTTTTTTTATACCTTCGCTTCGTAAGTCATTTTTCTTCATAACTTTTTTTTTTTTTGGGGGGGGGCACCTTTGCTCCCTCCGTTATTTCTCTTCCTTCGTATTCATTTTTTTTTTTAATTCTCCCTTAACCCTTTCCTTTTTCCTTTGCTCACAGCTCTATTCTCATATAAATATGAATATGCTGATATCCACAAGGAAAAGGAAATACGAAATATCCCGAGCGCTCTGGTGTAGTCACATCTTCAGGGGAGAGCACAGTAAAGGGGGATGAAAAAAAAAAAAAAGTTTTCACTTTGCTCTCCTCTGCAGAAATGAATGCACAAAAGCGCTCGGGATAATTCTTGTTTCCTTTTCCTTGTGAATCTCAGCATATCTATGATTCACGAGTTAAGTAATTTGCATATATATATATATATATATATATATATTCCATCCATCCATCATCCAATCCTACATTGCCCCATGAGGAGCGTAGGAGCCCGGAGCTAGGCAGTTGGTCCCGACATTTATGATGAGAGTGACCAGCCTCACTCATCCCTGAGTGGCATTACATGAGCAATCAACCCCAACCATCCCTTGGATATAAACTTTCACCGGCTCAATCCGACTGGAGCGCAATAATTACCCACTAAACCACCAGGCGCCAAAATTTGGTTATATAGTTACCATCCAGCGTAGTAAATGGTTTTCTGGTGCACAGGACACCATTTGGCTTGTCACTCACTGTAGCGTCACCCACAGGCTGAAGGAAGTGGAAAGACTGAAGGAAAGAGAGAAGAGAATGGAAGGAAAGAAGGATGGAGAGGAAGGGGCAGACACCCGAGAGCAGCACTACATCGAGTGAGTGGATGGTGAGCCCCCCCACCTACCACACACACACACACACACACACACACACACACACACAGTTATATATATATATATACATATATATATATATATATATATATATACATATATATAGTAATCCCTCTAATATCCGGACGCCCAATAACCGAACATCCCCACTAACCGAACCTTATCGTCCTGGGATCAAACATTCCCAAAATGGTCCGAAAATCCAAAAAAATTGGAAAAAAAATCGATTTTTTGCCGTCCATAATTTGAACTTGCCGCACGCGCCGCGTGAGAGCATTGTTTTGGTTCGTCATTCCTCCGACGTCCGATAGAGCGCCGCTGCATCCTCCCCACTTCCCGCCTGTCTCTCACCGCGACAAGACCTACGCTCTTCGTCATGGCTGCCCACGTGCTCGCTTTTGTGGTGGTGCTGTACTTGCTGCAAGGCCTCCTGCTGCTCTCTGCCCTACTCTTAGTGTGTGTGATGATGGCCCCGCCTCCTGAGAAAAGGAAGAGAGTGGTGTTGACTCTGGAGAAGAAACGGGAGATATTGGAGAAGGTTGATGCGGGTTGGTCTTCCTCTCGCATTCTCCGCGAGTTCAACCTGGCCCGGTCAACTTTGTTTGATATCAAGCATTCCCGAGACAAGCTCATGCAGTACACGGCTGACTTCTCATCGAGAAGCAAACGCAACGTGGAGAGGAAGGTTATGTTTACTCCCAAGTATGCAGAGATCGACCGCTCCACGTTGATTTGGTATCGACAGCAACGTGCAGCTGGTGTGATGGTACGTGGAACGGAGCTGAAGGCTGCTGCTGAGAAGTTTGCAAGGCTTCACGACGCCCTAGACTTCAAGGCATCCGAGGGTTGGCTCTTCGCGTTCAAGTTGCGACATGGCCTTACTAACCATAAAGCACATGGCGAAGCATTGGACGCTAACGAGGATGGAGTGGACGAGTTTCGGCACAAGGTGAAAGGCTTGATCGACAGGGAGGGCCTCACTCTCGGTCAAGTCTATAACGCTGACGAAACTGGCCTATTCTATCGCTCGGTGCCAACGAACACTCTCGCCGATGAGACGGAGAAGCGTGTACCTGGCCGCAAGCTTTCTAAGGAACGGATATCTGCTTTGTGTTGTGCCAATGCTAACGGCATGCACCGGCTTAAGCCCGTTATTGTTGGCCGTGCAAAGCAGCCTCGGTGCCTTCGTGGGGTGATGGATGTCCTTCCTGTCGTATGGTACCATTCTTTGAAAGCATGGTTCACAGCTGTGATTTTCAAAGACTGGTTTCACCATCACTTCGTCAAGGAGGTCATACATTACCAGACGAAGACACTGGGAATTCCTCGCGACCAGGTAAAGGCTCTCCTTCTCCTCGACAATGCACCTGCCCACCCGTGCGACAAGGACTTGGTTGCTGAGAATGGCCGTATTAGGTGCATGTTTCTGCCACCTAATACGACTGCTCTCATTCAACCAATGGACCAAGGAGTGATCGTGGCAACAAAGCGCCTGTACCGTCGGAAGTTCCTGGACGAGGTGATGGTGGTTCTCGAGGACGAGGACGAGCGCAGGGAAGGACGTGACACTCGAGGCAAGCGGACTTTGGAAAACCTTCGCCGCTACAACATCAAGTCTGCGCTGTACAACTGGGCTAGTGCATGGAAGGAAGTCCCTGTGAAAACTCTTGAAAATGGTTGGTCTCGTCTGCTTCTCGGAACAGATGTGGAGTACGATTTCCTAGGGTTTGACGTGGATGACTTCCATGCACAGCTACGTACGCACGGCGACGATGTTGATGTGGACGATGTTCGTGAGTGGTTGGACGACGACGAGGGCGATCCTGGGTATCAGACGTTGTCTGATATCGAGATCGCGTCTTCGGTTGCTGGTGTCAGTCCCGAACTTGAAGATTCCGACGACGAAGGCGATGATGATGCAGACTCCGCCCAGCAGGACACTACTCCAGCCATCCCCAAGCTGAGCGCACTCCGGGAACATCTAGAGTTCGTCCTAGACTACCTGGAACACCCGGACTGCGACAGGGAGATGGGGCCCTTGGGACTCGTGGAGGAAGTGCGTGCTTTCCGGCAGCGCATCATCAATCGCCAGAATCGTCGGTCCTTGCGTCAGTCAACGATTGACAGTTTTTTCAGGCCCGTGACCCCCGCTGTGCCAAGCCCTGGTTCCACTCCGTTGCCTCCCCAAGACAGGCCCTCATGCTCCGAGCCACAGCCCAGCACATCAGCTACAGTGGAGTCACCGCTCGACGTGAGTTTGCGGCTGTCTTCAGAGTCTTCTGTAGTCGGTACGCCATCACCACTACCCACCGATGCACCCCTTGGACGCCTGCCAGTGATACTCTCGGGCTCTGACAGTGAATAAACAGAAAGAACTTCTCCACTAGACCACACGGGAATTTTGAGTGTTGTGCAGTGAAAAAAACGGTGTGTTGTGTTAAGGTTTTCAAGTTGGGAGAAAAGACTAAGTAGAAAAGAAATTTAACGTAACTAACCTTCTTTGTTTTGGCTTTGGAAACTTAAAAAACTTGGGAAAAGTTAATGTGCAACACTTAAATTTAATGGAACATTATTTGGACTAAAGTGAACACTGTGAAAAGAACGGACTTCTGTGTGTTAGTGACTAAGTTCAGTGCAAGACTTCAGGAAGAGTGTAGTGCAAGTGCTTCAGGAAATCGTTCTTACTGTCAGAGTCCGAGAGGAGGCGGTTATTCATCGAGGTGGCCAGGGACTTGCTGTAAGTAGCCAAAATGTTTCATGTTGTACTATTTTCCATACTATATTTACCAGAATGTTTCATATTGTATTTTTTCCCATACTATACTTACCAGAAAGTGTCATACTGTACTTCTTTCCATACTAAACTTACCTCATGCATGTGCAGTAGGAATGTGTTTTTCAGAGTTCGGTTAGGTTCGGTTAGGTTAGGTTCGGTTAGAGTCCATAAGTACCAGAATGTTTATTAATGTATGAACATACTTCTAAACCCACATTTTATGTGTCTATTGCATTTATTTCAGTCATTTATGTGCCTTATTGGTGTGATTTGGGTGTTAAATAGGTGCTATGCATGTCCGGAGGGAGTTGTATAGGTGTTTCTCTGTGTTAGGGTCCGTAAGTACAAGTCCATAAGCTGGGGCCCAATATCCGGACAAAACCAATATCCGAACCTACCGATGGCTCTATTGATCTGGATATTGAAGTGATTACTGTATATATATATATATATATATATTCTCACACTCTTGTACTCTCTCCTTCACTCACACTTCCATTCTCTCCCTTTCTTCATCTCCATCTCTAATCTCCTCTCCCCCTCACAAACTCCCTCCTCGTCGCATAAATTGTCACAAACAGCCCAACTACAGCCACACCCAACGCCATCACACCTGACTCACCAGTGTCACAGCTCCGCAGGCAAAATCACGCTGTAAAGTTACAGGGTCCCTAAATAAAGAGACTGACATACTCAACACATCCTCTTACACAACCTTTGCCAACTGCCTAATAAATTAGTTCGTCTTTGTTGTTACCACCTTATAATTCACTCTCTTTGTAGCACTGTCATCCGGAGATTAAATGCATCGGGTATTATTATGAAAGCGGGTACATGGGTAGATAAGAAGTGCATACAAATGACTACGTTAATATAATTTGATAAGTCTGGCCTGGCGTAGAGTGGGACGGTGGATGGCTTGTTTGTTTTATCATATGAGTGATCGGGGCCATTACCTGTATGACAGACAGACAGACAGTGGGGAGAAGGGGGTGACAGACATATATACAGATAAATGGACAAAGAGAGAGAGGGAGGAAAGGAGGGGAGGAAGGAGGAAAAACGGAGGGTGAAAGCGAAAGGAGACAGAATCAGAAAATGAGGCAAAGGTATGTACAGTAGTGTTCAGAGGAGTGACTGATATAATACAGGGATACCTTCCCCATTCGTGTGTGTGTGTGTGTGTGTGTGTGTGTGTGTGTGTGTGTGTGTGTGTGTGTAAAATTTCCTTGTGTTGATATGTGACCTTGTGAGTGTGCACTTTTATGTCAAACTCATGGCTTACTAAAAAGTTCTTTTCCACATGTCCATTATCCTTATTACGCACAGCAGATGATTCCACCACAAGGGAGTCAGTATCGTACCGTCCATATTGAATCATGCTAAAACTCAGACTCAAAACGCGTATAGCAAACAAAAGAATATATACCTTCACTGAACTGCAGACCTCATATTAGGCATTATGAAGGTCTCCATGGGCCAAGCTGCTTCCCTTTTATATGATACAATTTCCATTGGTTATAAAACATTGAATCAAGGGAGGGAAATTGTCGTACAAAGAATCAGCCCGGCAGGGGTTAAGGTGAAATATACGAAGTAAATCGCTTGGGAAGAGATGTTACGAAGCCTTCCATGGTGCTTAGAATATGACTATCAGCCTACTGTAAGCAAACGAACCTTAACCTAATGTGATCTAACCCAGTATAACCGAAGCTATTCATTCAGTTTAAGTTCCGCATACAATTAATCTAATTTTAGTCTGAATGCACAAAGAATGAATGTTAGGGATAAGCATAGCACAGACTTTTACATGACATATTGAATCTTGACAATACGGTTGGCTATTGCTGTATATATACAGTATTCATATACCACCATGAAGTACCATAGGAAAATAAAACAGTACGGAGAGAGCAAAAGTGGCAGAGATATGTGTTACCATTCTGACGCGGCAATATCAGCATCATGAAAACAAATTACCTGATAAATTTAACAAATAACTTCGTCGAACTAAGTGCGTGTCTCAGAATGTGTCCCTTATGAGCGATTTCAGTTCATTTTTTTTTTATTATTATTGTTATCATTTTTTTCCTACACCTTCGTAAAACCTTCCCAGAAATCATATAGGAGTACATAATCATGAAAGCCATTACATGAAGTTAAATATTATGCACAGCGCCTCGTAACCCTGATTTTTCCTTGTTACTTAACATGCTCAAAAATTGATTAAAACCGACACATTTTACTCTCTGTTGTACCATCATTAAACCTCACTGAAATAGGTTGGACGATAAGTCACATAAAGAAAGACACTACCGTTTTAGACATTAACAGGTATTTCCATAGTCTAATACAAGTGCTCGTGGGCTCTTCAGGCCCCTGGCACTTGCTCCAGCTGAGGGCTCTTGCGTTTATGTGCTGTTCTAGTGTAACGTTGTCACTTGGATTTTTTGCAGCTAACTAATTGATCGTGTTATTTGCAGCTTCGAGAATGGAACCCAAGTTGTCCGAACACAAGTCCGAAATACACACACGGCTACTGCTACAGTTTATTTTAGTTCTACCTCTAGGCAAAGAAAATTCTACGGAGATCCTATGCCGGGCTTCGGGAGCAGCGTTTTTTTTTCAAAATGTGATCACTCATTAAATATAGTAAAAGTTTCTCAATCGTGATGGGACCAATTTTTTTCACATCAGCGATTTTTCTGCGATTTTTGTGCCAATTTTGGTGCGATTTGATGGTGTAGTTTCGGCTGCCCAAAATACACACACACACACACACACACACACACACACACACACACACACACACACACACACGGCTACTGCTATAGTATATTAAATGTCCGAGCCGCCTGAGTTTATGTGACTAAAACTTGTTACACTAAGTCAGTCGTTGATTATAAACTGTGAACAGGTTGTGGGACAAAAGAAGGCGCCTCCATTGCATCTGGCAGCATCAACTTGTGTCTCAAGGGACAGAAGGTGGCACATCTCCTTTGACACCTACAAGAAATGTTTATTGAATCTGTATTCCATCTATCACGGCCAGATTAATAAGCAATAATAATTTGAATGGGATGGTCATGAAAACATATATAGTAACAATGGCCATACCACAAGACGGATTTACATTGCTTATATGTTGTAGGAATGGTGATAGGTGGGGGTTCTCATCATCCACTCACTTGATGTAGTCCTGCCTACTTCTTCCTTCATGTCTCATTTTCTTTTTTTTGTCCTCCTTTCTTCCTGATTCTCCCATTCCTCCTGTCACCATTTTTTCTTCTTCTTTCCGCTTCAGGTGGCTCTACACTGAGTGCCAAGCCAAATGGTTTCCTGTAACTCAGGAATTTAAGTACAACGTTGGGTGATAACCATACAGACATATAACTGGTCGACGTTAAGCCTGCTACGGTGCCCCTTTTAACTGGGTGGAGAGACACAAACGCTGCGTCCACCCAGGAACCAAACCACAAAACTAACCCGCGCATCGCTATGGCAAGACGCTGGTAGCCGCATGGAAACATCGGTTCACTGCTTAAGACGGCCCTGCAGGGGTGGTTGCTTGCCTGCGTTTGATGGGTCTGCTCGATCAGACAGACTAGGGCAGCACAACAACAACAACAACAACAAACACAACAACAACACTTTTAAGGAAACGGGGTAAAGAAAACAATACTTATTTTACTAAGGTATGAGCGTTGTATTCTAATGTACCCTTCACACTGGGGCTCATTTTGTGGTTTAAACTCTGATAATTTTGTCGCCATTCATCCGTACCATCATCTTTCTTGTCCACCCCAGTGTTACCACCTTAAAACGTCCTCGTCAACGCACAGATCACCTGGTAATATTTATCTGTGTATCTTCCCCTCGTCCACCACTCCATTATTCTCTCGGCATCCCCCCTCCCCCTCCATCACCCTTCCACTTACCCTCATCCAACACGCTTACAGGTGTTGTCATTACACGGCTGCCCATGTCATCTGCCAGAGCCTGCGTTTCTTTTTTATTCATTTTTACTGACTTATTCACCCACATGCCCACTCACGTGCTTCATTTCTCCTCTTGACTAGATCCTTCATTACTATATTCCTTGGTGGTGCCGATATTGTTGGTCAGCTCCCCTGCTCAAGCATATAAATTTCCCTTAACTTCCTCCCTGTTCCCCGAAAACAGGGTAGTGAGCTGCAGGAGAAGGGTACTTTCATCTTGCACTCCAATGGGTTCAGATTCATATAAGCCTGAAACAAAAAGCACTCATAAAACATTTTTAGACATTGTTTTGTCATGCCTTTTATGTTTTACTCATATTAAAAAAGGCTTCCAAAACAAACTTACACTTCTTTCCATTACTCTCACTCCAAACCTCCTTAGCTTCCTCCTTAATGTGGGAGAAACACATATTTTCCTTACACATCCCTCACGTCTCATCCTCCTCATCTCGTGCATTGTTTCTTCCTTCGTTTCATTCACAGTTAGAAGAAAGCTTAGACTATAGGCGGATTAAGTAGAAGAAATATATTTTAGATGAACACTTGTCCCAATTGCACGGCATCGGATACGGGACTAGGGGATATAATTATTATGGGTGGCACAATAGGCTTCCTAGCACCTTTTCCCTACCGATTTACTTATTAAACCTGATCATCCTTGTTTGTACGATATTTATATCTTGTTTATATCAACGTAGTTTGAACTAGCATCACGCAGCAGAATATTGATGTATAATCTGCTGAATATATCGCCTAGGATGAAGTGTTAACATATCACCAGAGACAAATATAAAACGATTCTAGTCCCTCTGTAAGGTACCGGATATATTACATAACGGGGCTCGAGTAGTTAAAAATATTATCAACGTTTGCAGAAAAAATCACTGTAATCCCTTTCTTGTCCTTAGTTTTTTAATCTGCACATTCCGCCTGAATATCCCTTGTATGTTATTAATGCAAATTAGATATTAAAACGACATAAAGTACCATACAAGAGAATGTTAACGTGAAATATGCTAAACAAATCGCTAAGAAGTAGGTGCTACGAAGCTTCCTGTGCCATCTAGACTGTGGCCCAGTGTAATATATTCGTGGATAATGCAACAATTCACAACAATGTATCTTCAGCAAGCCAAACTCTCATCACAAAAAGTAAAAACAAATAGAACAAATTTGATAAACATAACCCTTAAGAACAAAACTTCCGTCATTTGAGTTTATTTTTGTGGTATACGAGTACTGGCAACAAAATAGTCACTTTACACACATGTATTTTCAGCACACTTAACTCTGATCACAAAACGACAATATAAGAAATATATATCTGATAAAAGAAGTCATACGAAGCTATTTCCTCTTACCTCTCACCTGGCCTCATCCATCCCAGGCTTTAATATTCTTTTTTGACCACCATGCAAGCATTACTTCAGTTGGAATACTTTCCTCTTGGCAGAGATTTATCTAACCCAATTCAATCTAATATTTTTTAACTTATGCCAAATATAACTTTGTCTAAAGTAACCTAACCTAACGTCACCTAACATTATCAATTTTAACCTAACGCCACATTTAACCTATCCTTTTTGTGGGTACGTGTATATATACTCTCTGAGTAGAGCAGTCACTTTAATCCAATTTCAGCTTATTTTCTGCCATTTTCTTCACATCCTCCACCTTCTGTTCCTTACGCAAATTCTCCGATGAGCCTCCATGAGCAAGATTCCTTATAATAATGTACACTGAATAGAAGAGAATTTAGTTGTGTTTACATAAACAGACGTATGGACACTATGCTTGTTATAATCTGACAGTCATCCTTAACTCCTTTTAGTCCAGTTAATGACCAAGTGTAGCTAGATATTGGTAGTAGCCAAAGGCGCTCATTCTTACCACAGTACTAAGGCTTACCGAAATTCATGCAACAACGAATGAGTATTCAAGTTGTGTGAGTGACCCAGTTCCGACGAGCGAAAACAAACTCTCTAACATAGATTTGTACAGTGGTTGACAATTTCATCATCATCATCATCATCTGAACACTTTTGCTGAGCTATACCGTAGATGGGATCAGTCAAACGATAATAGCCATTTCATATCATGCGTGTACAGTATGTTTCACAGCGTCTTTAATTATTCAGATGGAGTGATTTTATCCATCTGCGAAACTGCTTTGTATTGTGAAGCTACAGTAGTTTTGTCCCGACTTGAACCCTCTTCCAGTGTGAACAGAGACGGAACATCTGTGTATCAGTACAGCGAGGCGATGAAGAAAGTCATGTGGAAGTAACAAAAATAAAGAAATAAAATACGTCATCTGATTTAAGTGGTCAAGAGTTAATCTCTTGAATCCTTGGTGTATTTCAAATTTATTTATTTATTTTTCTGCTTGCAAACGATTTAGTCACCTTATGAGAGTCTTCCAGAACTGGAGGATTTAATGTAACGTTGATTAATAGTTCTTCCTAATCTGAATAAAATTGTCTGGTCATAGCTTGGAGAGAGAGAGAGAGAGAGAGAGAGAGAGAGAGAGAGAGAAGGGGGAGGTAAATGAAGTGAAGTGGTTAATATCGGTTTATACTGGGTAGTGACACACGAAGAAAAGCATCTCCTCAGTCCTGTTATGCTCTAGCTGACGAACGTCATTCTCTGCTCGTGGTCAAGAAAATTTTATATGTACTCCCCCCTCCCCCAGTACCTTTCATATCAGCAGCAAAGTAAAATAAAATATAATAACACATCACCGCACTGCAAAGGATTAAAGGATGTTACTGTTGCTGTTGTAGCCACACGTTTATGTGGACGTGAACTCGGTGGACTACAGGCTGAAGTTGCTCTTCTCTTGTATGCAATTTTCTTTGGAAGGGGTAGGCCGGGGGGTGAGGAACTGTTTTGTAACCGGGCACGGGAGCCGTCCCCTGGTATCAGTGCCAACATGCAACGATGTCCCTCTCCAACCCCTACTGGATATAAGGATCCATACATTTACTGTATTGTCCTTCGTTGGTTTTGTCGTGCTCATAAAGCAAAATAACTAATTACTTCAGCACAACGATACTATTTATATTTTATTAACTCTTACCGGATGGCTAGGAGAGCACCATAGTGAGAAACGGGTATATGAAGGCTGTAACTAACCCTCCAGTTCGAGTAGTCTCTCCTGAGGTGAATACAATTATACGATTATTATTTCTATTATCATATCTTGTTCTAAGGCCAGTAAAATCGTGTGATAGCAAGAATATAATGTAAAAAGAACGTAAAAAGTCATCGTATTGAAAGGACTGAGTACATCTCAAGTACCAAACACCGATATCACTGGACGGTAGCTCTATGGTACAGGATACTATAACTACTGCACTGTGCTGCGCTACCATTCTCCTTCTTTCTGTCCTCATCTCTCACTGATCCGTCTCTCTCCCACACTCGGCACGACAGAGTGAGTGACGATCTATTTCCAACAGAGGCCTGGCAGGTCAAGGGTCATCAGCAGGTCTTTGTGTCTATAGATGGGTCTTCTGCAGGCACACGTGACCCACAAATTTACTCGTACAAGCAAGGGCCAGTGTAGAAATCACTTCAAATAGGAGCCGCAAAGAGAGAGAGAGAGAGAGAGAGAGAGAGAGAGAGAGAGAGAGGACGAGAAAAGGAAAGGGAAAAGGGAAGGAAAAGGGCGAGAGAAGGGGAGGGGGAAGACAAGGGGGGGGGGAAAGCGAAGGTGGGGAGAATGGAGGTAGCACAGGAGGGGGCTGAGAAAAGGAGGTGGAAAGTAAAAAGCAAACGGTACGGGTAGGGGAAAAAAAAAAAAAGAGGGGGGATAGAGAAGAGGAGGGGGGCAAACCAGGAGAGACGAGAAGGGAGGATGAGGATAAAAGGGGAAGGGGAGGGGAGAAAAGTGCAGCACACCCAGGGGATGAAGGGTGAAGGTAGGAGTGTACGGGCCTGGGTAGGATGAAAAAGAAAGGAATGGAGGAACAGGAGGACTGACAGGATGATCGTAAGAATTCTGGGAGGGTAGGATGGACGGCAGGGTGAGCGAAGGACAGAGCACAGGGGGACAAGTCCATGGATGGAAAACTGGAAGATTGTAGAGTTTCTTATAGGATACGACAAAGGATGGAATCACAGTAGGACAGAACTCAAGGAAAAACGAGGCTAAAAACAAGGACTGGATGCGTTAGACACAGGAATGGGCAAAATTTCGCGACAGTCCTCTGCCTATGCATTGTGTCCTGCTATCTGTGTTTCTCATTTCCCCTTAAGCGACAGAGATTATCCATCTTCCTCATACCTTTCTCTTGTAAAATCATACTCCAGTCACATAAAAGCAGTGTATGCAACACCTGTCAAAGTTGACAGAGAACTGGCTGCATTTTACTTATAATTATTCATAGTTACACAGCCAACACAGAGCCCACGGACTCTTCCAAGAGATTCGCTCTTTATTTCATTAGAAAGACTTTTTCTTTGATTTAAGAATTAGACATCAAAAGTGAATGAAGAGAAAGGAGGGTGTGTGTGTGTGGGAGAGGGGGGGGGGGAGCAAGGCGAGAGTAGGGCAAACAAAGTTAGATTAAGGAAGGATAGAAGGAAGGAATGCAAATTCTCCAAAGCACTGTTTTGCACGATTTTAAATATGATTGTTAAAACCTCAAGTGAAATTTAGAGATGAATCACAGAAAGAGAGAAGGTGCCAAAGAGTAACCCAAGGAATGAAGGAAAAAAGGACTGCAGATATCACAGCGCACCTTTACAGTAACGACGTGAAAGCTAGATATTGACCTTCATGCACATTCTTGGGATGAATCAAAGACAGAGAGGAGACAAAAAGCAAGACAAGATTGGAGTGGTGGGACAAAATATGATCTGAAAGGAAGGAATGAACAGCAAAATAAACAGCAAACACCTCGCTTTATCTTTGCAACAGTGATCTACAAGCTAAATGTAAAGCCTGGGGTGAAATTTACGGATGAATAACTACGACATGAAGAACAGGCGAGGATCAAGTTAAAAAAAATCGGGACAAGGTAGCGGCTCAAGCCAAATGTGCGGTGAGAACTGAGTTAGAGAAAAGGCGGGGCATCGAATGAAGGTGTGTGTGCGTGTGTGTGTGTATGTGTGTTGAGAAAAATTAGGAGGGAGTGGGGAGCGTATGCAGTTGGGAATGAGTTTGGGGAGAAAATGAAAGTAAGGTTGTGTTGCGAGTGGAGCATGTGTAGGGATGGGTGGCTGGGTGAGACAGGAGCGAAGAACACAGAATGTGAAAGTAAGGACGAGGGCGAGGAAGGAATGAGAGTGGGTATTTAACGGTAGGAATGAGGGTGGGAGTATGTGTGAAAATAGTATGGATGAAGGTCTAGTGAGATGAGGATGAGTAAAGACAGGGGTATGGATAAAAATGTTGGTAAAGCAGGGTTGAGGGTGACCAGGGTTTATACTTGAGTGAAATCCATGCTGTGTTTGTATGACATTAATGCTAACGAGTTAGGGAATGAGGAAAGGTGCTGTGTGTGTGTGTGTGTGTGTGTGTGTGTGTGTGTGTGTGTGTGTGTGTGTGTGTGTGTGTGTGTGTAGAAACGAGTAAAAGAGATTGTACGGGCGCAGGTAAGGGACCAGGTAAGAGTAAAAGAGGATGTATATGGAGAGGTCAGAAGTATGGAAGGCTGAGGGGTGAGGGAGGATGTTGCGTGTGATGCTAGGTGTGAGGTAAAGTGTAGAGCAGGAGGGCAGAGGTGCTGGAGAATGAGAGCAAGGATGACTGTGTGATTTAGCAGGAATGAGGGAGAGTGTTGGAAGTGGGGCCAAGGGTGGCTGGATGTCGTGAAAGTAGTGATTTGGGTGTGTGTGTGTCTGTGTGTGCGAGAGAGAGGGAAAGATGACGAAAAATACTACAGAGACAGATAATGAGGCAGCGATGAAAGTAACAACAGAGATCACTGTAGGTATATAAAGAAAGAATAGGGCTGTGTGTGTGTGTGTGTGTGTGTGTGTGTGTGTGTGTGTGTGTGTGTGTGTGTGTGTGTGTGTGTGTGTGTGTGTGTGTGTGAAAGAGGGCAAGGTTGAGTGAGTGTTGTCATAGTAGGTGACAGCAAGGGTGAAAGTATGTGTTGTTGTAAGACGAGGGATTGCAAAAAGATTAAAGTGTGAGGACAGGATGAATGAATATTGTGAGGACAAGGGTGAGAGTTAATGGTGTAATGGTGACTGTGGGTGTTGTCAACGAGGACAGAGGTGAGGGTAAGGGTGTGGGTGGGGCCTGCTAGTGAGTGCAGGGGTGATGTGGGTGTATGTGAGGGGCAGGAGAGATAAGAGGATGAGATGGGGGATAGGAGGCCATAGGAAAGGGGAATGGATGGGAACAAGAAGGGATTGAATAGGAGAAAAGGAGAAAAGGTAGGAGGGAGAGACACTGTGGTCGGAGAGAGAAGGGAAGATGTGAAAGTTGCTGGGAGTAGGAAATGGACAGGGCATTAGAAATGGGTAACAGGGGAGTTTGCGAGGGACATGGGACAGTAGGAGGGGTTGGGGTTCAGAGAGAGATTTGAAGTGATTAAGAGGGGTAAGATGAGTATGGGAAACAGGAGATAAGAGGGAAACAAGGGCTTCGGGGAGGGGGGACTGTGGAATTGGAGGGAAGGAAGCGAGTTGGAGAGTGGGCTGAGGGGTTGGAGGGGGCAGGGCGATTGGAAGGACGGGGTGTGGGGACATTGGAAAGGAGCAAGGGACGTAATGAAAGTTGAAGAAGGGCAGGGTATTGAGAGGGATGAGGGATGGATTGTGGATGCGGATAAATGCGGGGTAGAGGGTTAAGGGGGGAGTGGCAAGGGGAAAGGAGGGGGGAAAGGCAGGGATGTAAGCGGGGGGCACGGGGGTAAGAAGAGGTAGGGGAGACGGAGGACGGGGGGCAAAGTGAGTGATGATGGCAGGTGTGAGCTTTATTTTCTCAGAGTGGTAGACTTGGTGAGTGTGAAAGGGTGGGGTGGGTAGGTGAGGGGCTGAGGAGAGGGAATAGCGGGGCTGAGGGAAGGGAAGAGGGAGTAGGGAAGCGGAAGTGAGAGTGGAGAGAGACGAAAGGATAGAGAGAGGGAAACGGAGGAGAGGAGGGGAAAAAGGAAAAAGAAGTAAGGTGAGGTGGAAGCTCGTATGTTTTTATATATTTATTTCTTTAAACCTCTATCAATTTTCTACCAATTTGTGATTCTAAACACAGTTGCTTTTATCCAGTGATCAGTACTGATACACTCCATCTGTTTACATTTTCTATTGAACCATATATTTCTAAAAATATCTGCCCCCTCGTGTTTATGTTCCTGTCTAAAAGCTTAGTGTTAAGAGATGGGTAAAAGGAGATGGAAATTCTCTTGCTGGTGACTTCTTGTTGGCTTTTATGGGTACTCTGAACGAAACTAATTGTTTG
This sequence comes from Coenobita brevimanus, assembly GCF_032717465.1. Lineage (NCBI taxonomy): Eukaryota > Metazoa > Arthropoda > Malacostraca > Decapoda > Coenobitidae > Coenobita > Coenobita brevimanus. The sequence goes on from NC_136966.1 coordinate 16,747,784, forward strand.
AGATTTTTTAAGGCGGGGACTTGAAGATTTACATTCGATCTTTGTTTTAACATAGACCAAGAAAGTGCAGCAGGAACAGATGAAGAGGATGGAAATACAAATAGAACGGAGAGTAAACAGCTAAGCAGACATACAAGAGGATGGAAAGTAGTAATATGGAAAATACAAATGAGATACAGCATACGAGTATACAGCAGCTGGCATTGACGAAGAAGCTGGATATAGTTTAAGTGAGAGAACAAAAGGGGAAAACAGACGTGACGAAGATGATGGAAAAATAGATAGAAAGAGCAAAATGAGAAGCAGAGGCAGGAAAATAAGATGGAAATACAGATAATTAGAGTCAGTGAAGAATGGGAGGAATGTAGACGAAAAGCATAGAAATACAGATAAAGAAAGAAAAAAAAAAAAGGAAGAAAAGCAGAACAAGGTGAGGGAAACATGTAAACAGTGAGGGAAATGATTTGAAAAAATTTTCGCGACGGGAACATTTAATGTTGACAACGACAGACAGTACCCCCCCTGGGGGTAGGGTTTTTTTTTTCAAGAATACTCCCCCAGTATCCCTGCTTGTCGTAAAAGGCGACTAAAAGGGTTGGCGGAGGGTTAGTGCCCCTCCCCGGAAAACAACTAACTAAAAAAAACAAACAAGAAGCCTCGGACAAGGACTGACCTAACGATGACGACCCAGGACTGGACAAAGGACATGGTAATGGCAACACGGAATGTAAGAGGAGCGAATGATGAGGTGAAAGAGAGAGAGATTTTCCAGGTGCTTGAGGGTGCGAAAGTGGATGTATGTGGAATGACTGAAATAAAATGGAGAGGAGAAAGTGTGAGAGAATGGGAGTATGGATGGGGTATATGTGCAGGAGTAGGTGAGAATGAGAGGGCAAAGGAAGGAGTATGTATAGTTGTGAGTAAAAGATGGAAGAAGAGCATAAGACAGTATGGATCAGTTGGGTCAAGGATTGTGTGGGTAAAGTTGAGAGTTGGAATACAAATGTGGGCATTTGTGTGTGTGTATGCGCCAACGCAAGATCGTGCTAGTAGAGTGAAAGAAGAGTTCTAGACAAATGTGGAAGTGTGCATGGAAAAGTTTGGAAGGAATGAGAGGGTGTTTTTGATCGGTGATATGAATGGTAAAGTAGGGAATGTGAAGGTGGATGGAATAGTTGGTGCCTGCTGAGATAGATGAGAATGGCAGTGCGTTAGTGGACATTTGTGCTGGGAGGGGGTTGGTGATAGCCAATACCCTCTTCAGGCATAAAATGATCCACAGGTATACATGGCGAGTGATGAGAAGGGTGGGTGGTGAACTGAATGAAAGGTAGGCAATGATTGATTATATGTATGTGGATGAAAGGATGCGAAGATGTGTAATGGATGCAAGAGCTTATAGAGGTTAGGGGAGTGGACTTTCTGACCACTACTTGGTGGTGGCCAGAATTAGGATCCAAGTAAGATGGAGAAATAGAAGAAGGGAAAGACGAAAGGAAGGAGTAGTTGCAAGGAGAGTGGAAAGGTTACAAGAGGATGAGAAAAAGGCAGAGTATAAGAGAGAAGTGGAGGAACGATTGGGCAAATATGAATTGGAGCAGATGCGGGACGTGGAAGGTGTGTGCAGGATATTTACAGAAGAAATATGTGCAGCATGTGATGTGGTGTGTGGGAGGAAGAGAAGACGGAGGGGGGGTGCAAGGAACAGCATGGTGGACTGAAGAGGTGAGACAGGCTGTAGCACAAAAGAAGAAAGCATACAATGAATGGATGAGAAATAGGGGCGTGGAAGAAGTTGAGAGGCAGAAGAGAGAGTTATACGTAGAAAGAAAGAGAGAGGTGAAAAGATTAGTAAGAGGGAGTAAGAAGAGAGTGGATGAGGAATTTGGAAGGAATTTGAGTGTAAAGTGGAGGGACTGTAAGAAAATGTTCTGGAAAGAGGTGAAGAGAGTAAGACAGGGTGGAAATGAGGTTAGTAGGGGAGTGAAAGATAAAAATGGTAGATTACAAGTTGAGAAGGGAGAAAAAGTGAGCAGATGGAGAGAACATTTAAAGGAATTGTTGAACATAGAGGATGGAAGTAATGCGAGTATAAGTGGCTGGGGAATGGCTGGGAGAAGGAGGGAGGTGAGAAGATAGGAAGAAATCAGTAGGATAGAAGTTGTGGAAGCAATGAAGGAAGTCAAATTGGGAAAAACCCCAGGAATTGATGGAGTGTGTGGTGAAATGCTGAAGCATGGGGGAGAGATAGTAGTAGAATGGATGTGGAAGATGTGCAGATTGGCCTGGGAGGAAGGTAGAGTCCCGGAGGTTTGGAAGTCAGGTATAATTATTCCCTTGTACAAAGGAAAAGGGGAAAAAGAAGTGCGTGGTAATCATAGAGGCATTTGTCTTCTTAGCATAATACGAAAAGTGTATGGTAGGATACTTATTGACAGAGTTAGTGAAAGAACAGAGGAATTAGTTGGAGAAGAACAGGGAGGCTTTAGGAAGGGAAGAGGTTGTGTAGATCAGATATTCATTCTTAGATCTTTAGTGGAAAAGTTTCTAGAGAAGGGAAAGAAGTTGTATGTGGCTTTCATGGATTTGGAGAAAGCATATGACAGGGTGGATAGACAAGGATTGTGGAAAGTATTAAGAACATATGAAGTAGATGGGAAGTTGTTGAATGCTGTGAAGAGTATGTATGATGGTGCTAAGGCTGCAGTGCGTGTGGATGGTGAACTAAGTGAATTTTTCTCTTTGAAGGTTGGGTTGAAACAGGGATGTGTCATGTCTCCATGATTGTTCAATCTGTACATGGATGGGGTAATAAAAGAGGTACAAGGTAGGGTAGTGGATGTTGGAGTGGCCCTGGTGAGAGAGGATAGTTTTTGGAAACTCCCTGTACTGTTGTTTGCAGATGATACTGTGTTGTTGAGTGAAGACGAAGGGGAGCTGCGAGGCTTGGTGGATGAGTTTGGGATAGTGTGTAAGAAACGGAATCTAAAGGTGAATGTAGGGAAGAGTAAAGTGATGGTCTTTGAGAGAGATGAAGTCAGTGAATGTACAGCGAGGTTGGATGGTGAGGAATTGGAAAATGTGAGTACGTTTAAGTACTTGGGTAGTGTGATGAGTAAGGATGGAGATTTGGAGGGTGAAGTGTTTGAAAGGGTACAGCAGGTAAGAAAGGTTGTTGGTTCTTTGAAAGCAGTGATAAGAAACAGGGATGTGAGCATGGAAGTGAAAAAGTTACTACATGAGAGTATTGTGATACCAACTCTAACGTATGGAAGTGAAGCTTGGACGTTGTTGGAAGGACACAAGTCAAGAGTGAGAGCAGTGGAAATGAATTATATAAGAGGAGCCTGTGGAGTCACATGGAGAGACAGGCTGACGAATGAGGATATAAAGGAGCGTTGTGGTGTGGATGTGGATGTAATAGGAAGCGTTATGAGGAACACACTGAGGTGGTTTGGCCATGTGGAGAGGATGGAGGGTGAGAGACTGACGAAGAGAGTGTATGTGAGTGAGGTGGAGGGGGGAAGAGGGAGGGGGAGGCCGAGGATGAGATGGAGGGATGGAGTGAAGAGGTATATGAGAGAGGGGGGTGTGAGTTGGGAGCAGGGCAGTGAAATGGCTGGGGACAGGGCGACGTGGAGGCGATTTGTTTGTGGCCACCCCAAAAGGGATTGAGGCGTCTGGCAATAGATAGATAGATAGATAGATTTATATATACATACATAATTATATATATTAACAACTGCCACAAGAGAAGAGAGTCATCTGTATAGGATCTTTTGACTGTTGAGGGCAAATTGAGGAACAGTTATGCATTAAAACTGGGAAATATATGAAGAATTGAAAGAGATAATAATATCGTATAACCCAAAAATGGTTAGAAAGCTAAAAGTTTTATAGATAACACTAGTGAAATGATAAGAAAAAAGAAAAATGCTAATAGTTTGGGAGCAACAATATTAAAAAAAAAAAAAAGTGAACAGCAAGTACCAAGATAGTAAAATAAAAAATGAAAATAGAACACAAAGGATTCACATAAAAACTGTCTTGACAAATGGGAATGGTAAGTGATGCTACGAGGAGACTAAAAACTTGTGTGTTAATATCGGGATCTGAGGGTGAAGAGAGCAAAAAGCTTTAACTGGAAAAGAGAGAGAGAGAGAGAGAGAGAAATGAATAATAATCTAACACTAACATGGAAGAGAAAAAAAAAAAGAATATAAAGTTTCATTGTACATACCGTAATATAGGTAGATGCATAGATAGATAGACAGTGATAGATAGACGGACAGAAAGATAAAATAATAGGCAGGCGGACAGATAGATAGACAGATGGCCGGATACCAGTAAGTCGTAGAAATGTAATGCCTATTCAGAAGTATGTTGCAAGAATAAAAAGAAATGGACGCAGGGAGAGGGACAGTGGACGTAGCAAAAGAAAGGAAAGGGGAAGGGATAGATAGCAGAAAAAAGAGAAAAATAATGATGCTAGACAACACATCATATACTTTTAAAAATCATTATGTTGCTTGGTGCAAGAAATATATACTATATAAATATTTTTTTATAACAAAACAGAGGAAGGAAAAACAAATGAATTTAATAAAATCCACACACCAGATTACTGGCGTCCTCCATTTATAAAATATCTGTAACAGTTGGACTTGAACAGCTGTAGGTTGATGTTTGGGGGAAGGAGGGGGGGGGGGACAACTCCGTGGAAACGAATTACAGAGAGATGCAGTTCATGGAATAAAAGAATTCTGATAGGCAAAAGTTTTACAGTATAACTGTGTGACATTCCAGTCATGAGCGCTATATAAGGAAGTGAGAACAAGAATCATCATAAACAAGGAACTGTGAGGAGCAAACCTATGAATGTTTTCCTAAGAATGTGAGGGCAACAATACTGAGTGAACAGATATATATATGAAACTGTGAAGTTAGACGTTTTTTGGAGGGAAATGGAGGCAAGGAAGTGAGACCAGAAGTAGAAACAGAAGACAGCAATGAATAGAGGAAAAAAATAAAAATAATAAATATTACGAAAGGAAACCAGAAGAAATAATTCAATATCATCATTATTATCATCATCATCCACATATCCCCCCCCCCCCAGCACGTGGGTTGAGATAAGGTACAGAATGCCAGGAAAAAGAAAAGTATGATAATGGAAAAATTAATCAACACCATGCCCAATGATATGAGCCACATACCCATTAATTCACCATTCAAGACCCATGCATCCTGGCTGCACCTGATAGCTACACCTTCACAAGCGCATCTTTAAAATTACCTATGAAAAAGAGTCATTCCTACCACTAACAAGTTAAAAAAGATGTGCCAGCTCCTCAACATACACTCCTCCACACACACACACACACACACACACACACACACACACACACACACACACGTTACAAAAGATTCATTACTTGTAAACTTGCAAGGAAATGCAAACAGAGAAAAAAAAGAAGGAAGAATGTAGAGACGAGTGCATGGATCTAAGGAGGAAAATCATGAAACTCAAGCAAAAACCACACGGTAAAGAAGAATACACACCCACACCCGAGAAAAGCACACACACACACGCACACACACACACACACACACACACACACACACACACACACACACACACACACACACACACACACACACACATACACAGACGGAACGATCTTTATGACAGGAAATGACTACAGAGACGTAGGGAAGAGAAAAGGAAAGACAAACAAAGATAAGAAAATAATACAAAACTGCGCGTAAACACCAACACACAAGAAGGAACGAGCTAAGGCATGTGAGAGGAAGTGACTAGGAATGCTGTGGAGAGGAAGGAATGAAGGAAGGGAGGAAGGAAGGTAATGAAGATAATGAAGTAAGAGAAGTGGAGGCAATGCAACAAAACCAACCAGAATGCACACACACACACACACACACACACACACACACACACACACACACACACACACACATGAATTCTGTGAGAGAAGGAAGCAGGGGGAAGTACGATCGAAGAAGGGTAAGAATGTAAGGGGTAAGGATGCAAGAATAAAGGAGAGAAATAGGGAGGCAGGAAAAGAGAGAAGGGGGGAGGAAAGGACGAAAGATAGGAGTGAATGGGAGAGGGCGAAAAGGGGGGAAAAGAGTTGAAGAGGGAGGGAAGGAGAGAAGGAAGAAAAGAAAGAAGCAAAAGAAAGACGGAGGAAAGTAGGAGAAAAAGCAGGGAAGAAGGAAAGGGAGGTGGGAAGGAAATGGAGTCAAAAGCCGGAAAACCCTGAGAACTCACAACAAATGCTCGGAGGAATAATGTTTTTCACAAATATTTCAGGAAGCGCAGATGCCTTGGAGTGTGTGTGTGTGTGTGTGTGTGTGTGTGTGTGTGTGTGTGTGTGTGTGTGTCCTTGTACACATCTACTGTGACATAAACTAAATAAATAACATACAAGAGGACAAAACAAATTTAATTGTCAAAATAATTCGCTAAAGAAGAAGGTGTAACAAAATCCTACAAAAGACTTGAAGTCTGCCTTTTCCACGCTTCCCTGAGCAAGGTGGTTACTATCTGACCAACACTAACCTGACGTACAGAACCCCATTTCAGTCACCCCTAACTCAGCATCACGATCTGAGACAAAGGGAGATCACCCTGAAGGAGTCGAAAGAAAGAAAACCGAACGATATCTTATCTGTTTAAATATATCCTTAAAATATATCCCATTATTATCCTGAGGTTAGTGAAGTAAGGAGAGAGAGAGAGAGAGGAATATATTGAAGGCACCTCAAATACGCGGGTTGAAACGAATTGTAAAGCAGTGGATAAGAGTTTTCAGGCGCCCTGCCCTAAGACACTACCTACACACGCCCAGAAGGTAAGACGGAAAAGGAGAATGATAAAGGAAGGAAGGAGGAAGAAGAAAGGAGAGAAGAGGAAGGAAGTAAAAGGAGGAGGTAGGTAGTGGGGAGTAGGAAAACAATCGGCGAGGAAGGAATAATGAATGACAGGAAGAGGGAAGGAGAGGGGAGGAGAGAAGGGGAGGGAGATAAAGTCAAAGGGGACAAAGGAAGAAGAAAGGGGAGGACAAGAAGGTGGAAGTGGCAGAAGGACAGTGGAAGAGGGAAACACAGAAAAAGAAAGAATGAGAGAAGTTAGAAAGAGAGAGGATGAGAAAATGACAGGGGAAGAAGGAATGAGAGGAGAATTAGAAAGAGATAGGAGGGTAGTGGAGTGAAAAAAAAAAAAAAAAGAGAAGGAGGAGAGAAAAGAAAAAAGATAACGAAAAACAGGAAAGAAGTATAGGAAGGAAAAGGAAAGACGAAAAGATGAAACCGGGAAGAGAGGTGGAGCATGGAGAGGGAAGAAGAGGAAGAAGGAAAGGAAAGGGTGGGAGAATGAGCGGTAAGAAGATGAGGAAGAAGGAACTGGGAAGAGGAAAAACGAACCAGTGAAAATGGGGGAAAGTAGGGGAAAGTGAAAGTGAGGGATGAAGGAAAGGGAAGAAGAACGATGAGGGAAGAAAGGATAGAAGAGTAAGAGAGGGAGAAAGGAGAGAAGAAGGAGAAAACAGGAAGACGAGGTACAGGAGTGGAGGAAGGAAAGGAGTAGGAAGAAGAAAAAATAACATAGAGAAGAAAAAGGAGACAAGGAGATGACGAAGCAGGAGAGAGAAAAGGAGAAGAGAAAGTAGATGGGAGAGAAGGAGAATGAGGAGAAAGGGGAGAAGAAGAAGGAGAAATAGATAGGAAGGAAGGGAAATTAGAATGTTGGAAAAATGAAAACTGTGGACAATCGAGCAGAAAAGGAATTAAAGACTGGGTAGGTACTGGGAGGCGGATAGTGTGACAAGAACTAGATGAGAGAGAGAAGGGATGGAGTTGAAGGAAAGAGGGAATGAAGGAAGAGTAGGGAAGAGAGACAGAGAATGGAAAAGGAGGAGGAAAGAAGAGAGAGAGAGAGAGGGGGGGGGTGGCAGTGTAGAGAAAGAAAGAGGAGACAGAAAGTTTGTTTATCGGGGTAAAAGTATGAGAGAAACTGGGCTCAGCTCTCTCTCTCTCTCTCTCTGACCAATTTTGGAAACTAGTATGGGTGTTATGGGTGTATTCTCCGTTTTTTAAATCATGATTTCTTAACTTTTCCAAGGTACATGAGCGCGTCTTCCATTCTATTGCCTCCGCCAACGAAGTTGGAGGAGATCATTTATTCACCTATGTTTGTTTGTTTGTTTATTTGTCTATACGATATCAACAAAAGTTCTCAATGAATTTTAATGAAATTTTGTGGGCCAAGGAAAAATTGATAAAATTTTGATGCGGATCAGGATCCGGATCACGTATATCCCGTACACTATAAGCTCTCAATTAAATTTCAATGAAATTTTGTGGAAGGGTGGTCCATGGGCCAAGTAAAAAATGATTAAATTTGGGGGAGGATCCGGATCCGGATCAGGCATTGGCTTAAGTATGTGCTCTCTGAGTGCATTCTAGTTCTTGCTGTTACCGGACTATCTGTTTCCAAGCAGCATATTGTAAGGGATAATGTCAAATTCCTAAATTACATTTTTTTTTTTTTTTCCTGCTTGCCGACGTCGTGTCAGAGCCATTATTCTGAGATGGCACTGAGAATTTGTAACATCTCTCCGTTACCGACATCTTTTGTGCAATACACTTTAGTAACATCTTCTATGTTTCCGGTGCAAACTATGACCATATAAGCGACTGGTAAGGTGTAAAACACAAAATAATTCACTGAAGAAGCAATACTGAAAGACTTCCCCTGTCACCTAAAACACGCGCCCAAAAACAACCACTACTTTTTCCACATTTCTGTGTCCGATGCTTGACGCAGAATCATGTGAGTTGAAGCCTTGAAAGATTCACCTCCTGGCATTCATTTACAAAACACCAACACCCCCTCTCCTCCCACGGCACGCCGCCCTCCCTCATAATCTCCAAAGCTGGTACTGCTTGAATTTGGTTCTACTGCAGAATAAACATTTCCTCAGCCATTCTCCTCCCGTCACCCACCCACCCACCCACCCACACACACACACACACACTCATTCTCACACCTTATTTGGCAGTTTCATTTGAGTGTTTTTCTCTTTCTTTTTTCTTCCTTTTTTTTATTTGCGTATTCAAATGTCGGGTATATGAGAGAGAGAGAGAGAGAGAGAGAGAGAGAGAGAATACGCAGATTAGAAGAATAGATCCACTTGTATATTATGGATCTTTTCCTGTGTACTTTTTACTGGACACATCTCTTTCTTCACATCAGATTCACCTCCCAACCACTCGCCCACAGACCCCACTCTGTCGTCTGGTTCTCCCCCATCCGGCCTCTTTTCTATACATCTGTGTTTTTCTTAAATGTTGTGTTGTCGCGGTTCACACACACACACACACACACACACACACACACACACACACACACACACACACACACACACACACTATTCACTTCACTCAAATATGTCCTCTCACCTCTCAAATAAACTTACATAAACATTCCAACATATGCAGCGTCACCACCAAGGACTCAGGCCATTTCACACCCACACATAAAAACAAACACGCATACATACTGTACATCCTACCGCAGAAGGAAATAAACACACTTACACGGACATGTACTGCACTTACATCACACTTCCAAATCCCTGTAGGTACACATACACACATTCATACACTTATGACCACACACACACACACACACACACTTCTTAGCACATCAGTCCATCTGTTTACACGTTCACTCTTGAGCCAAGCAGAGTAATATACTGGAGTCAAAGATTAGTAAGTCCTTCACCGTGAAGACTTTTATTGTATCATCTCAGATTTTTTTTTTTTTTTAACAGGAAGCTCCCTTGTAATTATTGGATCAGCGGAGCTTGTATAATACTCCTTCAGTTCAATAAGTCTCACCCAGACTTAATGAAACAGAAAGCTTGGGGACAAAAATTAAATAAGTAGAAAATATAAATAAGCGGAACAGGCATTGAAAATCTGTGCATCTCCACTCCCCAACAGAAGATTGTATGAAGCTTAGAGGCTCACAGCAAAAGTTTATAATGACATAGTTAGCCCTATTGAGGTTTATGTAACAATGCCATAGTTCACTCTAAATTCTGTTTCTCTGACCGTCGCCAGGCAATATTCTTGAAACGAACCTCTTGTTCGTCATCACCATCACCATCATCGTCCGCCTAGAACAAGAGCGTGCCTTGCCCACTCCTGATGTATGGCGTGGAATGACCTGCGACTGTCTGTGCAATTTTGAACAGGTCCCTCCAGTAGGATCGCCTGTTGCAGGTCGTGTTTTCGGGGATGACTGGGACTCAGCAACCATTAACCTAATTACCTTAACTCAGTTAACAGGCAGTAATATAACCCTCCTCTTCCTCTGTTAGTCTTTGGTTCATATTTTCAGTATCACAGTACATTTTCCTGAGCGACTTATTTTGAATAATACACTTCAGTATCCTTTTCCGTGAATCTAATATAAACCATCTCAGTATCATAACCTGATAATATGTGATATATAGAATAAATCGGCATGGAAGAGGCGTTACGTGGCCTCCTATGCCACGTATAAGGTCCAAAGCCTTCTTCTTCCTGTCTGTTTGTCTTATCTTACTATCAGTTTTCTTCATCAATTTCATCCACTTGGAAGACAATATGGCATATTATACTAATTAAATCGCTATGGATGAGGTGCTACGTGCCCTCCTATGTTCACTATTATGCGTCCCTAAGGTTTTTCTCTGTTTTTTTCTCCGTTCATCTTCTGTTCTTTAACTCATTATTTGCTTGTCTCATTAATTCTTCCCACTCAGCCCTCGTTCCCCGTCCTGCCTCGGGTACCACTTGAGGTCTTATCACCCACTTAAGTACTTGTCGGGAGTAGGAAAATGTGAGATGGGTTGGGATGGGAAAGTTTGTGGGAGAGAGGAGAGGAGGCCTAGGGAGAAAAAGAGTGAGAGGAGATGAGACGTACTGAAAGGGTTAATGAAGGCTGTATGCAACACCCCAAGTTCAGAAGAAAATAAAAAAAGTTCCCTACCATGAATAAAACAATCTGGTCTTAACAAGAATAAATCGAAAAACAGGTCATCATAGTGAAGGTCAAATCCTCGGTCAAACCTCCGCCTTGTATTACTTACAAATAATGACACATCAGGGAAAACAAAATCAGCCACAGGAGTAAGAGTTGCTCTCGTAGGGGTCCAGCTGCCAGCAGAAGTCTTAGTTATGAAAGATCCAGGCCCATTCTGAAGCAAAAACAAGTCTTTACACCAGATGACGATTTAGTCTGGTTTTACTTCCTCTTTTCCATTATTTTCTCTCATACGTTGGTTAGACTTATAGTAGAACGAGCTTCTCCTCCCCCCTAACAGATATCCTCGTTATGGGCTATTGCATCTGTTATCTTTACCTCCTATGTACGCCTGTGTATATAAATCCATGTACTTCCTCACGTACATACTCACTCCTATTTGGCTGTGAAGTGTTTGTGCCAGTGAGGGAGAGGGTGAAAGGATAAACACACATTCCTATAAGCAACCTAAACTCAAGGCAGTTTACAGAAATAGGTCTGCCTCAGGGATTTTCTAGGCACTTGAGGCTGTTTGGTTAACAACTTTTACGGCGTACTCAGTGTGTGGGATGTGGTGGAGGGTGAGAGCTTCGTGAATGGGGAGTATGATTTAGGGAAGATATTAATATTACCGGGTAGCCCTCCAGTCCTTTTGTGAACAGGGTTGGGTGAAGGGTGGAGGAATGGGTTTTGATATGTGTGTGTGTGTGTGTGTGTTTCCCTTCCACAGAACACGGATCTTAGTGATTATCATTTTGTGCCTTTTTTCAAAGTCGCGAATATCTATCAATTAATAATATGTCTATCTGTCTGAAAAGTAATCATTGTGTCAGTCTATCAGTCTATATATCTTTCTATTTATCAGTTTATCTCTCAAATAATCAATCTGTCAGTCTGTCAGTCCATATATTTATTTATCAATTTGTTTGTCTGCTTACTTATCGATGTAACTATCTACCAATCCATCCATCTACATTTCTCTATCTATCTATCTGTGTCTTCTATCTGTATCTATATCTACCCCTCTATACATCAGTATATCTGTCTGTCTCTTGGTTGACACTGTATCCTGAGGGGGTAGTCCAAACAGCAGTACCTTCAGTCACTCGTATGCCCCTTCCTCTGAGGATGAATATTGCTCAATGATTATTCTGTTACTCTTGGTCAGTTTTATCAACACGATGCATATTATTACTGGACTGTAATTTGAGTGGAGGAGGAGGGGGAGACCGAAGATGAGCTGGAGGAATGGAGTTAAGAGATGAGGGAGGGGATGTGAGCCAGAGGGAGGGCAGCCATATGGCAGAGGACAAAAGCGACGTGGAGGCGATTTTTTTATGGCCAACCTTTGCTGGATAAAGCCGTCTTGCAATTAATAGAGAGATAGATAGATAGGTTGATGCTTAACCTACTCCACAAACCAGTTCCTCCTTCCTACGTCGCCAGCATGAGGAAGGATTCATGCTCAGTAATTTTCTTCTTCCAAGGGGAAGGTCCTGTCTTGCAGTGAATTTCATATGGGTTGTTGCAGTAGAGTTACCAGGTACTTTAATAAACTGTACGATGTAAATATATGGATAATTTGTACTGGATCTATCATCGTAATACGAGTGCTGTTTATGTAAACGCAAATTGATTGTGAACCTCTCGCCTGTATGACGGGGAGACTGTAATGTAATACCACTACATTCAGCCCACAACTGGAAAAACCTGAGCTTGATATCTGGGTTTATCAAAATTTGTATTCCTTATGGTCCCATTTACCCAGCATCATAATTTGGGACCCTAATGTTCAGTCGATTATTACGTATCGTATTCAAGGGGGAGGCTGTGGCTTAAAAAGGAAATTTATTGTCTATCTTGTCCTCATGTAGTCGATAGGCACGAGTCTTAAGCCTTTCTTTTCTTCCTCTCTGACTTACCGTAATGCACCAGCAAATAGTGATAGGGTTAATGGAGGATGTATCCACTAACTCATGTGCGAGAAATCCATCCAAATTTTTGATGAAATCGTTTGGTGATACCGAGAATAAAAAAAAAAAAAATACTTCACTGGAATGTAGGGGGTTTAATTACAAACTCATTATTCAGTCATGCTACCTTTGGGCAGGGTTATCTTTTCCCAGTATATTCGTTGTTGTAGCTCCTTCAGTTCGGGAGATATTTTTTTAAAGTTCATTCTTGGCAACTCAGAATGATTCCATACAGCAGATGACAGATTTGTCGAACTGAAAGGGGTTAGATACAGTCTTCATTAACACCTTCACAATTAGAGACCCTCCCTAGGCCAAATCAGATCGCCTAGAGAAAGCAGGAAGAAAGCAGAATATAAGTCCTCGGGATGAAGGGATTAACTTCAGTAAACCTTCCCTTAGCTAAAAAAAATAAATAAATAAATAAAAAGGAAAACGTTGGGTGGTTCCAAAAATATGAAAAAACAAGTCAGGGAGGTAGATTAGGTAGAAGAAGAGTGACATGTATTCCTGTCATACGATGTATTGATTATTCCCACAGTACGGTACTCTGTATCCATTACGCCACGAGTAATGTATCATTGTCAAGCAACGTTCTTTAGTGATTCCCACCTTATGGGACACACGTAAAGTCGGCGACAAAACCGCTGGTGTCTCTCTCCTGTTTCTCACTATAGGTTTTGACAGTCAAGATCATGCATCCACGACAACTGACTCTGATGAATATTTGGCCACAGGTCATAGTCAATGTTATTTGCTGCGGATTCACTAGACTTCTCAAAGTTTATAGAGAGGAAAGTGGAGAGGTGAAAAGACTTTGCTGCCTTTGAAATAGCCTTCCCCCCACCGTTATCTGCATTTACAGCCAGGCTTCATGTTTCGAGCAACGTGGCACCGCTGCGTGTGTTTATATTCGTCTGGATGGACCTCTTCTTATACTGCAGAATCTAGGTAATTTTAAAAAATGTACTCATAAACTGTATTATGTTAAAGATGTTTCCTAAAAGTAGAAGCACACAGTATATATATATATATATATATATATATATATATTGTTACATAGCCTATGATTTCATCATCCTTTGTGTAATTCTAACGTACAGTGTGCTGCCTGTTTGATCACGAGCGTGTTCTGCCTCAGTCCCCCCCTTCTACCGTTATAGTAGAGTAAGTCGTCCTTTCTGTTGTTCAGTGCGGGATTGTCAACTCTTTGTCCCCATGGCTTCATTTGCGCGTCCTTCTTACAAGTTGTATCAAGCTCTGCTGGTCCCTATATAATGAGCTCAGTCTCTACATTAATTGCCACTTAGATCTGCTCCTCATTTTGTTCACATCTCTGTCCTCCCCTGTTCAGTTATTATTGTGAGTGCTCAGGAAGTCTCCAACCATCTAGCAGCTGTGTAATTTGAGTATAACTGTTGTTGCATTTTTTCTTGTACTCTGTAACGTAAGGTGTTAATTCTTAGGCTTAGTAAAGTTTTTGTAATTTAGATAAAGTTCTCATTGTTAGCCAGTGTTCATAATAGTTTGTATCTGTAATAATTTATCTTGCATTAACTGAGCATTACCCAGTGTATTTTCATTTTATCAGGGCTGATTTAGGTAAATTTACTCTTGCTATTTTCGTGTTAATAGAGGCTATTGCAGTTAACCATATATTTAACCTGTTTTTGCCATTACATTATCCTTATGAGTCCTAAATGTTTTGTTGTTAATTTGAGCATTGAACTTTAACTTGTAATTTTACCTAACTCTTTTGTTTTGAACCTGGAACTTTACGGGACAGTAGTGATTTTTAGTATTCTCACTTAAAGTGTACATTATCTTTCTCTGTTCCGTAACAATATATATATATATATATATATATATATATAGGAAGACTCCTGTGGCACTTAGAATGCGGAGTCATGTCACACGACACACTGTACTGCTTTACCTTACATTAGCACACCACACTGACACCCCATTGACTACCACACCACACATTGTCACACCAAACACTACCATACCAATCACTGCAAAGTCACACATACCATTCACTGCCACATTAGTCTTCAGTATCACTCGCTATCAGACTACTTATTACTTTATCACACGCTACCACATCACCCACTACCATTCCACGCAATACAACACCACACACTCACACCAACTACCATACCACTATCACATCACTCAGTGCCAAACCACTCACTACCACATCAAACTGCACCACACTACTCACTGCTATTCCACACAATACCTCACCAAACACACAACTCTGCCACGCCATTCACTACATCACACAGTACGACACACTACATCACCTGGTTACTCACTACCATATCACACACTTCCACAGCACTCACTAGCACATGGCACAATACTACAACAAACATGACCACACCACTCGCTGTTACATCACGCACTACTACATCACTCATTCCTACATCACACACTGCCACACAGCCCACTACCAAATCACACACTACCACACAACTCACTGCCATACCGTTTACTATACCATACCGCTCCCTACCCCACCATTCACCACAACACCACCTGTTATTACACCACTCACTACCAAACCACTCACTGCCACGTAACACACTACCACCCCAAGCATTATCACACCGCTCATTACTATACAAAACTACCAGACACCACCACCACACACCACCACAAAAAACAGCTAACGCAGTCATTTCCTTTCTTTCAGATGCAAACAGCAGAGGAGGACTAAAGCCTTCGAGTGTTATCTGAGACTGGCGTTGATGGACAGATAGCAGGAGGAAGTGAGGGAGAGAGGAGATAAGACAGAGCCGAGGGGACGTGTTACGCAGACACAGACAGATGGTGATTAATACCTTGCGTGAACAGGGTGATACTTGGTCGTGTTTTGGAGGTGGTGAGGTGCTGGTGTGGATGGAGTGTGGGTGGGCTTGGAAGTAGGTGAGTGAGGTGAAGTGGGAAGTGTGGGTGTGGTTAGGACGTTGTGTGTGGGGTGTGTTAAAGAGATTCAGGCAGATGGAAATTAATACCCTAGATAGACACGGTGATATGCGGTCGAGTTTGGGAGGTGGTGAGGTGTGGGTGTAGAGTTGTGAGAAGTGTAGGATGGGGTGGGAGTGAAATGTAAGTATGCCTGGAAAGTTGTGGGTTGGAGATGTTACACGGACGCTGGGAGCTGAACTGGGTAATATGTGGCTGTGCATGCGAGGTGATGAGGTGTAGGTGTGGGTGGGATGAGGTTAGGAATGGTTGTGAAGTGAAAGGTATGGGTGAGACGTAACTAGATAGTTGTGCGTGAGAAGTTTGTTCTGAAGGTATGAGGTATGGGTGGTGGGTGGATGAGAGGTATGAGTGATGGTGGAAATGTGTGAATGGGAGCTTTGGTTGTGTGGTGAAAGGGGTGGATGAGGTGTAAGTGAGAGTGAAAACTTGTGGGTGGGAATTTTGGCATGAAGATGTGAAGTGTGGGGGAAAGGTGTGGAAGTGTGTGGGGATGGGTGGGTGTAGGATCGGTGTAATGAGTACGGTATGGTAGTAAGGAGAGATAAGTGCGTTGCTTAGTCGTGAGGTGTGGGTGATATGTAGGTTGATGTAGAGTTGCGTAGGGTGTGATATCAAATGAGAGCTACGGGTGCTGTGGTGATGTATGTGGTGAAGGGAGAGGGATGGATCAAGTGAGAGGTGTGGTGTAAGGTGTTTGGAGATGAGGGTACGGGATGGAATGGCTTATGAGTTGTGTAGAGTGCCATGAAAAGGTAAAATATGAAGTGAAATGATTATACGGTGTGTGCTTATGGTTACGTGGAAGATGATGCGGCAGGAGGTAAAATATGGAATTGCACTGGATTTTAGAAGGTGTGCTGCTTATTAAAAAATTGGGCAGAAAAAGTTAAAACATTTGGGAACTTGACTAAGAGAGGTGCGTTAGAAGAGGTATGAGGGAGAAAGTATCGTGTTTAGCATAGGTACCCCAGGACCCATATGAGTTACCCCTCTGAGTACACCTTTTATAGCACACACACACACACACACACACACACACACACACACACACACACACACACACACACAAATTCCTTTTTCTCTGATAGGTACGATTTTAATCAACTCAGGATTTATTCTTCGAACTACTGGGGTAAGATCATTTTTCATCGATCTCTTTGCTATCGAGGAACTCTATTAAACTAAAAAAAAAAAAAAAAAAAAAAAGTTCTCCCAGACACAGCAAGAAAAAATAGAAAATATAATAATCGAAATAACAAGGTGGCATTCCCTACGCCCCAATATATTTTCGCGGTGAACACTGTTAGAAACCTGTATAATATTTTTTCAAAAATATTTGAGCCCAAAATTAGATATGCAAGAGTGGCGTAATGGCACCTGTTTATATTCATGTGGCCACCACCACGCCCTGGCAACAATTTACGACCGTAATAAAGGCGAGAGTTATGGCATTCTACAATGGCCCTGATTAACTTCTGGTAACACCGAGGAAGACTGACACAGATATATATATATATAGATATATATATATATATATAGGGAAGAGTAAAGTGATGGTCTTTGAGAGAGGTGAAGTCAGTGAATGTACAGCGAGGTTGGATGGTGAGGAATTGGAAAATGTGAGTACGTTTAAGTACTTGGGTAGTGTGATGAGTAAGGATGGAGGTTTGGAGGGTGAAGTGCTTGAAAGGGTACAGCAGGGAAGAAAGGTTGCTGGTTCTTTGAAAGCAGTGATAAGAAACAGGGAAGTGAGCATGGAAGTGAAAAAGTTACTACATGACAGTATTGTGATACCAACTCTAACGTACGGAAGTGAAGCTTGGACGTTGTTGGAAGGACACAAGTCAAGAGTGAGAGCCGTGGAAATGAGTTATTTAAGAGGAGCCTGTGGAGTCACATGGAGAGACAGGCTGACGAATGAGGATATAAAGGAGCGTTGTGGTGTTGATGTGGATGTGATAGGAAGCGTTATGAGGAACACACTGAGGTGGTTTGGCCATGTGGAGAGGATGGAGGGTGAAAGACTGACGAAGAGAGTGTATGTGAGTGAGGTGGAGGGGGAAAGAGGGAGGGGGAGGCCGAGGATGAGATGGAGAGATGGGGTGGAGAGGTATATGAGAAAGGGGTGTGTGAGTTGGGAGCAGGGGAGTGAAATGGCGGGGGACAGGGCGACTTGGAGGCGATTTGTTTGTGGCCACCCCAAACGGGATTGAGGCGTCTGGCAATATATATATATATATATATATATATATATATATATATATATATATATATATATATATATATATATATATTGTACTATAGAAAACAACACGCCACTTGCTTAGGTTTGGTCAATTACGAAAAGGCTTTCAACTCAGTGGAGCTCGTAGCGCTTATGAATTCCCTGTGGGAACAAGGAGTAAACGGGAACATTGTAAAATTACTCGGAGATATACAGTATACAAAGAGGGAACTGCTACATTTAAGTTACATAGACTCAGAAAAAAACAAGACTGAGAAAGGCGTTCGCCAGGAAGACTCATTTTCACAAAAATTTTATTTACAGCATTTACTGAAATTATTTTAAGAAAGCTACTACAAAGCTAGAACAAAGGAGTAAAAATAGAAGGAGAATACTTATGCCATTTGTGATTTGCAGATGACATTGTCCTAATTTCGGAAACAGGAGTGACATTGCAAGAAATGACCACAAAAGAGAAAGTGGCAATGCATGGCTGAAGATGAAGCAGAGTAAAATTACAATAACGTGTAATCCAAATACACAGTAAGCGTCATCAAAATAACCAAAGAAATTCTTGAAGTGAATGAGAAGTATAATCACTTGGGCCAAATACTAAAACTAACTAAAGACCGTGATGGTAAACAAAGAATATATTATTTACCAAACAGTTTCAGTGGACATTGCCATCATCTTCAGTGGTCAATATAGGGAGAAGGAATGCCATGTTGACAATACATGGGCTTCTTTTTATGCTTGTGTGTGGGGGGGAGGGAGGGGTAGAGGTGAGGTGGGGTGGGGGTGGATTGTAAGCGGGAAATTCCCCAAAGGGGAAAAAAGGGGGACATCACCAGACAGGTCAGGTGTAATGTCTGTCTGGCCTCACCTGTGTCGGCGAGGTCACAGGTGAGGTCAAACAGGTGAGATTCATTCAGCCATTGAAGACCATGATAGCGAAAAAAGAAAAAAGAACGCATTACAATCAGATGGAAAGCTCTCGGTAAACATAGAGACATCATGAAAATAGCCTGCTAGTCTGTATGAGACGAAATCTATAGCGCGAATGCATAATCTCAGCTGAGACATACGATTGTGAGACCTGGAAACTGGCAAACTCGATGGAAAATCAACTACTCCGTTCTCCATGAGCAATGGAAAGGTGAGAGTTGGGAATATCTTTGAGACTGGAAAACATCAACTTAGGTGAGAGAACAGAGAAATATCAAAGACATTTTGAAAGTTATAAAAAACTAGAAATGGAGGGTGGCAGGACATGTAACAAGAATAAGAGATAATCGATGAAGCAAGAGGCTGACTGACTGGACTCCAGAAGACTGCAAGCGCAATAAAAAAAGGCCAGCCACGAGGTGGAGAGCTGAGATAAAGAAATTCGCAAATAAAACCCAGCAGAGATTGGCTCAGTCAAGGAATTCGTGGAGAAGATTGGGGAGGCCTTCGTTCAGGTGCGGACTTTCAATGGCTGATCTATCTATCTATCTATCTATAGCCCGACGCCCTAATCCCGCAAAGGGTAGCCGCAGACAAAACGCCTCCAAGTCACTCTGTCACCCACCATTTGACTACCCTCCCCCCAACTCACCCCCCCCTCCCTCATATACCTCTCAACTCCCTCCCTCCACCTCATCCTCGGTCTACCCCTCCCTCTCCCTCCCACCACCTCACCTACATACACCCTCCTAGTCAGTCTTTCATTCTCCATTCTCTCCACATGTCCAAACCACCTCAGTGTATTTCTCCTAATCTTTTCAACCACATCCACATCTACCCCACAACGTTTCTTCATATATATATATATATATATATATATATATATATTGGTGGGTGGGGGCGCTCACCATCCACTCACTCAGTGTAGTGCTGCTCTCGGATGTCTGCCCTGTCCTCTCCTCTATCCTTCTTTCCTTCCATCTTCTTCAATCTTTCATTCTTTCCTCGTCCTTCTGCCAACGGGTGACTTTACACTCCCTCTTCTGTCTTTCATTCCTTCATTCTTTCCTCTTTCTTCTGCCTATGGGTGACTCTACACTGAGTGACAAGCCAAATGGTTTCCTGTACACCAGGAAACTATTTACTACGCTGGGTGGTAACCATATAACCAAATTTTGGCGCCTGGTGGTTTAGTGGGTAATTATTGTGCTCTAGTCGGATTGAGCCGGGGAAGGTTTATATCCAAGGGATGGTTGGGGTTTATTGCTCACGTAATGCCACTCAGGGATGAGTGAGGTTGGTCACTCTCATCTCAAATGTCAGGACCAACTGCCTAGTCCCGGGCTCCTACGCTCCTCATGGGGCAACGTAGGATTGGATGATGGATATATATATATATATATATATATATATATATATATATATATATATATATATATATATATATATATATATATATATATATATATATATCGGCAACAAGAAGTGGGCAGAGCGAGTGTAAGAATGTAAGCTTGTGCAAATCTGAGCGTGCTTGAATGACTGAAAGGGTACACTGAGGCGTGAGTGGACAAGAGAGTGATGATGATGAAGATGATGATGATGGAGGTGGTGACTGAAGGTTGGAGAAGTGGAGGGAGTCAAGTGAAGTGAGAGATCAAGAAAGAAGAGATGCAATAGGGGTGTGGATGTGCTGCTAACCCTTTCAGCCCAAGGACGTCTCTTTATGGCATATTCTTGCTGCTACCCGGCTTTTTTTTTTTTTTTCATACTAAAATAACACCCGGATAGAGACGGAATTCATAATGGCTGTACAGCTCACTTCCATCGCAGTAAGTCTGTCCATAATTTAATAAAATTTTCGTGAGACAGCTAGAGTATATGACATCCTCGTGATGAATAGAACTCCCTTTACCACAGCACGTGCTTTTCTTTCATTCCTGCTCTGCCGTGACGGTCATATTCAACTTAGAGAAAACTTCTCAAATCTAAGAGTTTAGACACAGCCTTTATTAATTCCTATACTCCTAAACGTCTTTCCTAACTTGAATAATATTATCTGAGGTGGTAAGGATAAATTAACAGACGTCTTGGCTTGGGATTTATAAAGGCTGTATCTAACTCTTTCAGTGTAAAAAGTGTCTCCTACGCTGAATCATTGCGTCAGGAGGTAGGAAGAATAGAACAGAAAAGACCCACTCGCGTTGTAGGGGTTGAATCTGAATGGGAAAGGAGGCTCAATCGTAAAACCAGCATAGATTGTCGATGCAGCCACAGGAATGAAAATTAAATAAATTAAATACATAAACTTCTTGTATTTTATTGCTTTATTTTACTGTTTTTTTCTTTTCCTTCTTCCTTTTTCTTTCTGCATTTATTTGTTTATTTTATTTTTTGTTACCATTACATTTATCATTCCCGCTGGCAAGTGATGACGTTGCTGATGACAGACAGATGCCTGGAGATACTCTTAATCACCGCAACTAACGTTGTGTCATGTCCACATTCTCGTCTGCTTCCCTTTGACAGGTGTCTGGACTGACAGGGATACACATTTGAACGACGATGTATCTGAACTTTTTCAAAACTCAAATGCGTTCCTAGATAAGGTTTCGGGTAGTTCGCTGTGTATATCTTCCGTTGGTTTAATAAACAGAAACTGAGAGTAACATTTTTTTTTACAGGTTTTACTTTACCACTAAAAGTTTAACTTGAATTCCATACAGAAGAAACATGTCATCCCCGTCGAGTTAAAGAGGTGGGAACCTACGAACTACAGAAGCGGAGGCATCCTGGCAGCTTCATTTATGCACGGAACATCAGATTCCTTGATACTTTACGGACTGATGACGTCCTAATGCGTAAGTCTCCCATACATAGAGCTGGAAGAATTACAGTCTGCCTACATCAGGTAAGGTTGTTTATTAGGGAGATAAGGCAGTTTCGGTCCCACGTGGATTCTGTACAGGTTCAAGACGGTCCAGGTAGGGCCGGATCTGTTACATCTCCCGTATAAACCAGTTTTCCATTTGTCTGAGTAATTCTTTGCCCATTGTAGGCGTAATTCTTGCATTTCAAGGGTTGAAGTCACTGTAACACCAAGCACTTATTTTCATCTGAAACAATTTTTCTGTGAACCAGGAATGCCTCCATTATTCATTAGGTATCAAGTCACGGTTATTTCTCTGAGACACCTTTACTGTTATTTTTCTGAGTCACTCATACAAGCAGTCACTCTCCGAAAGTTATCTGCAGTATATATGCAGTTCTTGTTATCTATGCCAGAGGGCAACCGGGTAACTCATGCTTAGGGAGGGAGAAGTGGAGTGGAACTGTGAAATGGAGGGGGAGGGAGAAAAGGAGCGGAATTGTCAGGACTCTATAATATCATAATACACTACATCATAGCTGTTAGCATACATAGGTAATCTAGAGGTTAAGTCATAGTCATGGGTAGGGTCCGGAGGAAATGTCATTCGCACGTTCACTCTGAGGAATGCCAGTCTGCACTTCGTGATGTCTGATAGGAAAACTTCCAGAATCGAGAAAATTCCTCTCAACCGTGCAGTACACGTGACACAAGTTCTCCTATACGAGAAAGAAGGAATTTGTAGCCAAAAAGGGAAGGGAGACAGAAGCGAGAAGGAAACATGAGAGAGAACGAGAAGAGGGTCTAGACTCTAGAAAGAGAAACACGGTGGGGTAAAAGGGGTCAGGCTCGCGAAGTTAACTTAGTGTAAATTTGGAGATCCCCTTGAAGAAATAAACTACAAACTGCAAACCCCAGTACTAATCTTTATCTTTCTCCTATCGTCGACTACAAGTAAACTGAAGTTATCTCCTACAGATCTACGCACTGTCTACTACAGCCCGGCTACGACTACGATATAATCAATTACAAATCAGATGTAATTGGGTGGGGGAGAGGGAGCGAGAGGAGAAGTGGAGTTGGAAGGGAAAAAAGGAGGGAATTGGGAGGGGGGCAGGGAAGGGGTAAGAGGAGTTGGATTGGGAGGGAGTGGGTGGGAGAGAAGCGGAATTGTGAGGGGTAGGAAGGAGAGGAATTAGTTTTGTGAGACATCCATGCAGAGTTACAGTTCAGAGTCAACAAACAGTAACTTACTTTAGTTATCCACACACCAATTACTTTCATTCAGAGCATAACAACTCTTCTCACTGAACCTGCCGTGGTGTTATTATTCATCAGTTATGGAGGGGGTGGTGTCATGGGTGGCAGTGTGGCGGTGGCGGGCGTCAAGGCGGTGCTGTGATGATTTATAGCGACGCCACGACACCATTACTCATACACCCGACCCTGCTTACACTCAACACCTTGTACTCAGTGCTTCTTCTCCACCCTCCAGCCATGTTATGTCTGTACGGGTTGTACAGTAGTACTGTGCGTGTTGGCAAGTGATTACCGGTAAGAGCATTAATGATATTTTATGAGCAAGGTGCGTTATGCTTAAGCTTAGTCTGGAGATGTGGCATTCGTGGAAATGATAGAGATGACAGAGAGAATGCATATAGGAAATGATACAAAAAGTGGAGATATTGGTTGATTTAAAAGGTTTTTATGAGTGCGGGGTGTTATGACCAAAGTCTATAGATTTAAGAACACGAAGAAAGAAAGGTCACAGAGAATGCATAGAAAATATTTTGGATGTTGGCAAATATCTAGTGTACGAGAGAGTTAATGATGGGAGAGTCTGCAGTTTTTATGGGGCTGGCTGGGATACTTGTGTTTGGTGTGTGTGTGTGTGTGTGTGTGTGTGTGTGTGTGTGTGTGTGTGTGTGTAATCTAGACTTGTGGTTGCATAGCAACTGTGGGAAAAGAAATGTAACAGAAAGAGTGTGTGACAAATGACTGAAAGAATGAGAAGACGTTGATAGTTTCATTATCATCATCATCATCATCATCATCCTCTCCTACCCTGCGAAAGATAGAGGTAGACGTGATCCGAAAAACGAGGAAAAAGATCGTACGAAAGTGGGATAACTATCAGCATATCCAGCCATGCAGGTCCCATGATATGCCCTATCTCTTAGAACGATGGCGACCTTTGACTTTTTATATTTACTACTGCCAGACGATACCATTCGGCTCAAGGGAGACATTTCATAGTATGGTGAATAACTGCTGAAGCGGAGTAAGCCATCTTCCCTCACACTGCAGCAGTTTTTTTCTATTTTCACATTCTTCCACAACGTTGCCTTCCTTTACTCCTCCCAATTTTCATGCTGACATCATCTTTCATATTACCCTCACTCACACTCCATCATCTCACGCCCTCCTACTCCCCTTCTCAACCACCAACCTTATCTTTTCTTCAGCCTCCTTTCCCTCTTCTCCCTTCGTCTCATCTTCCCACCGCACGGAAGAGATACTTCCAGGTTTGAACATCAGTATTCTCTTCATCATCATCATCATCATAATCATCCTTATCTTTATTATCACCATCTCCTCCAATATCATCATCATCATCATCATCATCATCATCATCATCATTATCAACATCATCATCCCAGTATTGTAAACTGAAAAGTCATGATCCATACACAGAAAATCTGATGACATCATTTGGTACGTTGTATGGTTACGTAGCCTATCTCGCTGTTCCTTTGGGGCAGAGTATAAATGGCATAACAGATCTTGTAGCACTGCAACCTTAAAGATTATTTTGTATATCATATCTTAGTTTTCTGTTATATTACTGACGTATTTCTAGTACTGACATAGAGGTGCTATGAAGCTTCCTTAGATATTTCATAGCATCTCATACTTAGCGATATATTCTGTACATTACATCTCAGTACCCTGTTGTATGTAATTGATGAAAACGATGTCTATATTGAAGTTATAATAATATAATAAGTACTAGGCAAAGCAAATCGCTAATAAGGTGCTAAGAAGCCTCCTATGTCACCTAGAACTCGACCCAAAAATAGATCTAGACGGCCAAGAATTCGCTTTGATGTTAATGTACCATCCATGACAACGTTTTGGTCTTACAACGTTATGATGTTAATGTACCATCCATGACAACGTTTTGGTCTTACAACGTTATGATGTTAATGTACCATCCATGACAACGTTTTGGACTTACAACGTTATGATGTTAATGTACCATCCATGACAACGTTTTGGACTTACAACGTTATGATATTAATGTACCATCCATGACAACGTTTTGAACTTACAACGTTATGATGTTAATGTACCATCCATGACAACGTTTTGGTCTTACAACGTTATGCTGTTAATGTATCATCCATGACAACGTTTTGGTCTTACAACGTTATGATGTAAATGTACCATCCATGACAACGTTTTGGACTTATAACGTTATGATGTTAATGTATCATCCATGACAACGTTTTGGTCTTACAACGTTATGATGTTAATGTATCATCCATGACAACGTTTTGGTCCTAGAACGTTTTGATGTTAATGTATCATCCATGACAACGTTTTGGCCTTGTAACGGTGCGATGTTAATGTACCACCCATGACAACGTTTTGGCCTTATAACGTTTTGATGTTCGGGGACAGTCATTTCGCAACAGACACGATGCAAAACCAGGTCCAATGGTCAAGGTTGTACTTAAATAGAAGCCTAACCTTTTTACACTATAAACAAGTATCCATAAGAAATAACTGTTATCAGAAATTGTTTTGCTTTCCTTATTTTGCCACGTTAGCATTGGCTTAGATTTGACTCAAAATTTTTTGGTATCTATGAGTGAAGACGCGTATAAAGAGGCAAATTTATAAACAACTTACGCTTAGTAGACTTGATGAAAATTGTCCCAGATCTTCCTACCACAGGATCATCAAGAGAGTGAGATAACAAAAAGATCAAAGCGAGGGAGCGAACTGTGTATGCAGCTCTGCCATATGGAACTCGTAGGCACCTCATTGTGTCACCCAAGTGGCCGGATTTTAGGTGGCATGGAGACTTCAAAACGTTTGTTTTTTTAAGATTTATTTGGCGTTTTACACTTTACCATTCCCTTGTATGCTCTTTATGATGGGTTAATATCTACACACTGTTCCTCAGTAGCGTAGAAAAGCATATGGCTGTAATATGCTGATTAAGTCGTTAAGGAAGAGGGACAATGAAAATTTCAAAGCCGCTTTTATAGGGGTCTTTGTTCTTATAAGATCTGGAGGCTCCATACTGCTTTTTTTTTTTTTCCTTTACTTGACGAAGATCCGCACAAGCTAAAGATTAGCAAGAAAACGATCAAATGAAGTAACACTGGAGGTTCGATTTGACTGTTAAGGAGACATTCCTAGCTAATAGCCGAGGCTTATCAAATTTCTTACAACTATGAATGAATACTCAGAGTGTGGGCGTGACCCAATTCTGTCAGGTGAAAACATATCTCCAAAGTCTGTAAACTGCACCATGAATATACCCTTGTATACTACTTACCCACGACTGAATGCACTCTGTCCAGGTATCTCGAAATGAGCGGTTCCTGATTTGGGTTTTCTGTGAACGGAACAAATTTTGCAGGCTCTCAGGCTATGAATCTTATTCGCTTGCTGATAACGGCGATATATATGGCATCGACTAACTTTAGTACAATGACAAAAAAGCCAGTGCCAATGCGTCATATGAAAAGAATAACTAGTAAGGTACAAGTGTCTGAGAGCCTTCTAAACCGAAGAGACTAAGGCCTTTAAGTCTTTGCATTCTTGTGTGTGAGGTGGAAGTGCTGAAGCCACCTACACTACACCCTCCCACCCCAAACACCTTTGTCTAGCACCTCCTCCCCTACTTTATACCCTCATGTTGTCCTCTCTCTCATTCTCCCTCTCCTTTCCTTTCATTTCTTTATCTCCTTTTCGCGTCATATTTTTTCTCATAAATTACAAGTGCCCTCCATCTCCCTTCCCTCTCTCACATACCTCACCTAATTTCTTATCTACATTGCCTGGTAAAAAATTACAGCAGGTCTAACACGGTTTGTCTGACAGGCCGTTATCAAAGCGGCTATTCGGTAGAAGACAGTCACTATTATATCTCACACTCACTGCCTCATCACATAATGTTGTTCTTCACAGGCAGTCACATACTACCATACATCACCAGGTATTCCAGACTGTTATTTCTTACAAACATGCTTCACAACGGTCACATTACATACTACGATACCTCACGCGCATTCAAACTGTTTCTTCTACAACCATACTTCCCACACGGTCACATTACACACTACCATACCTCAGGCATTTCATTATGTTACGTCTCACTCTGCCACACCTCACACACTGTCACACTGCACACTTATATACTTCACATGCAATTCATGCTGTTACATTCACACAGCCAAACCCCATACACATACTGTACAGCCCACAGTATTACACTGCACACAGCCTTACCTCAACTGGCAATTTCAAGGTGACTAACGCTGACTTTGCTGATAATTCAGTTGTCCTAGCAGAGTCTCTGGATTTACAACTGAGTGCCCTTGAGGATTTCCACGAGTATACAAAACCACTGAGATTATAGGTCCAGACATCTGGTAGCTTGTTGGATGAAGCACTTCAGTCTGTCCAAGCATGTGGTGAGAATGTGCGAGTCTTTGAAAAATTCACGTATCTTGGTTGTGTGGTATATAACAATGGTATGTCAGATGATAAGATTTCTCGTCTCATCGGTCTGGCCAAAGGGGTTGGCTTCACTCATCATCATCATTGGTTTTACACCTGGTATCCCCGAAGGGCCAAGGCGTTGCCCCTGAGTAGAGGACTTTTGGATTGAAGAGTGTAGCATTTTATGACCGGATGCCCTTCCTGATGTCTACCAATGACCCTTGGGTAGATTCGATCCTCCGACCCTTCGGTCAGAGCGGAGCGCTCTAACCCACTGAGCCACTGCTTTTACAAAGGGTTGATTTCACCGTGCTCGGGTATTTCGCGTTGCCATTATTTGTGCAGGACAAAAATTTGTATCTTCAATGCATTGGTGTTCCTGTCTTACTCTACGGCTGTGAGACATGGACACAAACAGTGCTTTGAAGTGACTCCTTTGGTACTAATTACCTTTGCAGGATCATGGGATATCGCTAGTACGACCGGGTATATAACTAGCGACTTCTCCGTGAGACTGAGTCGAGGCCTGTTGCCCACATAATACTTCAACATCAACTCCAGTTTTATTGACACGTGGTCTGTTTTCTTGAGACTGATCCTGCCCACAGGGTGATCTCTCAGAGTTAACCACGGGTGGAGACCAAGGAGAACGCCAAGGAACTCATGGCCGGAGCAGGCGGATAATTCATGCCGAGAGATATTTAGAAGTGGAAGAGTCACTGCCTATAGGGTTGCACGAAGGAACCCCACGTGGGTGGAGTAGGCGGGTGAGTGATGCCATGCCCACCACAGCGTTTCCTCCTCCATGATGATGATGATGATGATTGCTCCCCTGCGGCCATATTCCCCTCTCCCCCTGATATATTCCCTCCTGGGTGTATTCCCCCTGACTTACTCCCGAGTGGACATATCCCCCCTTGGATACATTCTCTCCTGGACATATTCCTTCTGGGACTACCCCCGGACGTATTCCCTCAGTCTATGTATTCCCTCCTCCTCCTCTTCTACCTCGAATGGTATGGTAGTATTTACCTTTAATCTAATTAACTATTGATGGCATACTATATCTTCATCATGCAACTGGATTTTAAAGAATAACTGATAGCACCATATTTATCTGGTGTTATATGTAAATGAATAATATTGTGACATGGTAATGATGCGGCGTTCATAGCAATTTATTATTTTAAATAGTCACATTGAGATAAATGTTATTATACCAGTCGAGGTCGGAAGTGAGAATGTATATCGATGGGCGGGGGAATGTCCTAGGGTGAATAAATCCGAGGAGGGATAATATTATGTCAGAGAGGGAGTATATTGAAGAGGAAAAATGCACTTGGTTGGTAGGGACGCCCATCATCCACTCATTCAGTGTAGTGATAGTCTTTTGCAGGGTAACTCTACACTCAGTGACTTGCCGAACGATTCCTTGTAAACCAGGAAATTATTTAATACCTTATAGCCAACCAATATACATACGTGTTCCCTACATGTTAACAAGTGGGTAGGTTGAGGGTTAGTGCACCTTCCCGGAAAACATCTAACTAAAAAGACAAACAAAATGCCTCGGACCAGGACACACCAACAGGTGACGACCAAGACAATACAAAGGACATGTTACGGATTTCAAAGTAGAATGTAATGGGTGCGAATGATGAGGTGAAAGAGAGAGAGAGAGATTGTTCAGGTGTTTGAGGGTGCAAAGGTGGACATATATAGATTGACTGAGGCTAAATGGTCAGGTGAGAGTGTAAGAGAGTGGAAGTATGAATGGGCTACACGTGCGAGAGTAGGTGAGAATGAGAAGGCAAAAGAGGGTGCTTGTATTATTGTGTGCAAGAGATGGAAGGAGAATATAAGAGAGTATGGATCAGTTGGCTCAAGGATTGTGAGAGTAAGAATAAATGTAGGAATACAAACGTGGACGATTATGTGTCTATATGTACCAACAAGACCATGCAAGCAGAGTGAAAGAAGAGGTCTGAGGAAATGTTGAAGCATGCATGGAAAAGTCTGAGAGGAATGAGTGAGTGTTTTTGATTGGAGATATGAATGGGAAAATAGGGAATGTGAAAGTGGATCGAGTATTGCAGAGTGAAGTGTGACTGCAAAAGTGGATGAGAATGGCAGTGTTCTAGTGGACATCTGTGCGGGGAGGGGTTTTCCTTAGGCAAAAAATGATCCACAGGTATACATGGCGAGTGATGAGAAGGGTGGGTGGTGAACTGAATGAACGGAAGACAGTGATTAATTACGTGTGTGTGGATGAGAGAATGAGAAGGTATGTAATGGATGCAAGAGCGTACCGAGTTTGGGGGAGCGGACTTTCGAACCACCACTTGGTGATGGTGAAAGTCAAGGTACAAATGGAATGCATGAATAGAAGGAGAGAAGGAAAGACTTAGTAGTCCACACAAGGAGAGTAGAAAGGCTGCAAGAGGAAGAAAAAAGGCAGAATATAAGAGAAAATTGGTGGAGCGTTTGGGTAAATAAGATTTGGAGCAGAATGGGGAGGTGGCAGCTGTGTGC
Organism: Coenobita brevimanus; assembly: GCF_032717465.1. Taxonomy (NCBI): domain Eukaryota; kingdom Metazoa; phylum Arthropoda; class Malacostraca; order Decapoda; family Coenobitidae; genus Coenobita; species Coenobita brevimanus. Next base: position 16,778,155 of record NC_136966.1, read on the forward strand.
AAAATATTCACAGAAATCAGTGCAGCATGTGAGGTGGTGTGTGGGGTGAAGAGACGACAAAATTGGGCGCAAGGAACAGCATAGTGGAATGAAGAGGTGAGACAACCTCTGGCGCAAAAAAAGAAAACAAAGAGTGAGTGGATGGAAAGCAAAAGCATGGAGGAAGTTGAGAGATGGAAGAGAGTTTTATTTAGAGAGGAAGAGATAAGTAAAAAGATGAATAATAGAGAGTAAAAAGAGAGTGGATGAGGAATTTGGAAGGAATTTGAATGTTAAGAGGAGAGAATGTAAGAAAATGTTCTGGAAGGAGTTGAAGAGAGTTAGATAGGATGATAAAGTGGTAAGTAGGGGAGTGAAATAAGGGAGAAAAAGTGAGCAGATAGAGAGAACACTTAAAGGAACCGTCAGTCATACAAAATGAAAGTAATGCGAGTACAAGTGATTGTGGAATGGCTGGGAGGAGGGAGGTGAGAAGGGGGGAAGAGGTCATTAGGGTGGAAGTAGTTGAAGCAATGAAGAACGTCAAAATTGGGAAAACCCAAGGAATTGATGAAGTGTGTGGTGAATTGCTGAAGCATGGGGGGAGATAATATTGGAATGGATGTGGAAGATGTGCAGATTGACCTGGGAGGAAGGTAGAGTCCCAGAGGATTGGAAGCCAGGTGTATTTATTCCTGTACAAAGGAAAAGGGGAAAAAGAAGTGTGTGGTAATCAAAGAGGCATTTGTCTTCTTGGTGTAATGGGAAAAGTATATGGTAGGATACTTACTGAACAAGTTAGGGAAACAACAGAGGAATTAGTTGGAGAAGGACAGGGAGATTTATGGAAGTAAATAGCTTGTGTAGATCAGATATGCATCTTAAGATCTTTAGTGAAATAGTTTCTTGAGAAGGGAAAGAAGCTGTAGGGGACCTTCATGGATTTATAGAAAAAATATGACACAGAGGATAGACTAGGACTGTAGAAAATATTATGAGTATATGGAGTAAGTGGGAAGCGGCTGAATGCCGTGAAAAGTATGTATGAAGGTGCTAAGGCTGCAGTTCATGTGGATGGTGAACTGTGTGAATGTTTCTATCTGAATGTTGAATTGAGACAGGGATGTGTCATGTCTTCAAGACTGTTCAGTCTGTACATGGATAGGGTTATAAAAGAGATACAAGCAACATCAGTGGATATTGGAATGGCCCTAATGAGAAGTGGGCAGCGTTTGGAAACGTCCTGTTCTGTTGTTGCAGATAATCCTGAATTGTTAAGTGAAGGCGAAGGGGAACTGTAAGGCTTGGTGAAGTAGTTTGGGAGAGTGTGAAAGAAACGGAATCTAAAGGTGAATGTAGGGAAGAGTAAAGTTGTGGTCTTTGAGCGAAATGCAGTCACTAAATGAGGTTTGATGGTAAGGGAATGGAAAATGTGAGTGCATTTCAGTATTTGGATACTGAAGTTTGGAGGATGAATGTTTGGAAGATGAAGTACTTGAAACAGTGCTACAGGGAAAAAAGGTTACTGGTTTTTTGAATGCGGTGATAAGAAATAAGGAAGTGATCATGGAAGTAATAAAGTTGCAGCATGATAATATTATGGTATCAACTATGATGTATGGAAGCGAAGCTAGTGCCTTGTTGGAAGGACACAAGTCAAGAGTAGGAGCAGTGGAAGTGAGTAATTTGAAAGGAGCCTGTGGAGTTACATGGAGAAACAGAATGCCAAATGAGGAAGTGAAGGAGGATGGTGAGGATGTGGATGTGATAGAAAGCTTTAGGAGAAATACATTGAGATGGTTTGGCCACGTGGAGAAGATGGGGAGAGAGACTAACGAGGAGAGTGTATGTGAGTGAGGTGGTGGGGGGGGAAGAGGGAGGGAGAGGTCGAGGATGAGATGGAGGGATAGAGATATATGAGAGAGGGGGGAGGTGAGCTGTGGGGAAGGCAAAGAAAAGGCGGGGGACAGAGAGACATGGAGACGATATGTTTGTGGTCACCTCTTACGGGATTAAGGCGTCTGGCAATATAAAGACAGAGAGATAGATAGAAATATGTCTGGGAAGAATAAGTCTGGGGGGAAATATCGGAGGGGGTGAATGTTCAGGATGAAAGTGTCCTAAGAGAAAAATGTCCTTTACTCCTCTATTCAATAGACATAGTGAAATGCATAGTGTGTGTGTGTGTGTGTGTGTGTGTGTGTGTGTGTGTGTGTGTGTGTGTGTGTGTGTGTGTGTGAGCAGCACAGAATTTATAACCCTTGAAGAAAGAGTGGATGCAGTTGTGGCCCAGTAAATTGTCACTCTGCAGTTAGGCCCCCCCCCCTCTCTCTCTCTCTCTCTCTCTCTCTCTCTCTCTCTCTCTCTCTTTCAATATTCTGCTCCTGTCTCCGGATTCATTCCTACCCATACATTAGTGAAAGTGAATGTTGGGATGATGATGGTGATGATAGTAATGATAATGCTGAATATAAAAAATAAAGCACATGCATTTATTTCATAACCAAATACACCTGAACATTATTAGTTTTCAGTTTTCAAGCTGGTTTTTCAGAAAGCACTCTGAGAAAATAACTGGAAAATTGTAATGCAGACTTATTACTGTTTGAAATGGCAAGACTTTGTAAGGCCAAAACCTATTACTATATCAAAAACTTTTTAGAATATATTGTAGCAATGCAGTACAGAAGAGTTAACTATCATATCCTAGCCAACTAACTCTGGCACAGACAGAAATCAGGTAAAATAAAGTGAGGTGAGATGGAGTGAGGCGAAGTGAAGTGAAGCGAGGAGAGATGTGGTGAGGTAAGGTAAAGTGAGACACAGTGAGGTGAGATGAAGTGAGGAGAGATAAGGTGAAGTGAGGTGAGGTCAAGTGAGGTAGAATGATGTGATGTGATGTGATGTGAAGTAAGGTGAGGTGAGTTAAGGTGTGCTGAGAAGATATAAGATGAGGTGAGGTGATGTGAGGTGAGATAAGGTAAATGAGACAGCCGTGACCTGTGACCTGGGAGCCTCAGTGCGGGGGGTGTCAGTTACAACCATTATTACCAGTCAACCAAACATTCATTGTTGCCAAATCCTAAGAGGCTGGAGCGGGTACGTGGAATGGCATCGGGTGGTAAGTGAAGGAAATTTAGTATATAAGTGGATTGAAAATAGTATAAAAGTAGTACAAAATGTATTAAAAGTATGAAGGGCCCTAGGCTCGCTAGACTAGGAGGCTGAAAAAACGTTATAGACAGAGCAAAAAATAAATAGAAGTAAAACAGCGTCGACATAGCAAATGGGTTAATCAGAAGAACCCATGGACAACAGACTGTTGTTGCTGTGGCCCAAAGTTCGCCTCAGTCGTGAACCCGGAGGACTGCAGGCTTCAGTCGCCCTTCTGATGCAGTCAACCAACCTTCTTTCGGCGAATAGGAAGGGGACTGAGAGATGCAGCTCCACCGCTCAGTCATACCGGTGTAACCCTTAAGGCTTCCGTCTCCAGTACCACAGATAATAGGAAATGACAGAAATAAATGATACGCTGTCACAGATTCGTGCATTATGGACATAAAAGAATATTATACCCATATCTGGAAGAACTGATTACCTGAAGAGGGGGTGCAAGATAGGGACACCTTCAGCCGGTGGGACTGATATAACCAGGAGACTTCTCTGGTCGGTTATCCAAACGTTAATCACCTCCCTCCCTGTCTTCTGAAAGGAAAGCAACTATTGACTACAAAAGAAAGGCATCTTAGCCTGAAGTTCATCAAGTTCACTTTCAAATGAGCCTAGGCCCAGAAAAGCAACAACTTAAAGAGCGTCTAAGTAGTGAAGTTGATGTTTCTCCTGATAAATAACTTTTACAAATGTGAGGATACTATTTCCACAGAAATGAATAGAGGTAAGAGAGAGAGAGAGAGAGAGAGAGAGAGAGAGAGAGCAGCTGCATAGGAAAGTAATAACTGTGAAAATACTGTGGGAGAGAGAGAGAGAGAGAGAGAGAGAGAGAGAGCAGCTGCATAGGAAAGTAATAACTGTGAAAATACTGTGGGTCAGAGGTAGTACGTGAAATGGCCTCAAATGAGATCATCAGTACAGTAAATGATATCTATTAAAACCTTGAATCCGATGACGTATTTTCTGAAATCATTCTCGAAACATTCACAAGACTCTTTCAACCTGAGATAAACCATTTGTAGTGACGGGTTACAAGCAGTTTGCATTAACTCCTTCACAAGCTAATTTCGCCCTGTAAGTGGAAGGATAGATAGTAACACCAGCAACAGCGGTGGCAGCAGCAGTCGCAGCAGTAGCAATAGTCGTAGTGTAACTCCGGTATGTATGACCGAGCAGACCCATCAACCACAGGAAAGTAACCGCCCTTACAGGGCCTTCCCGTGCAGTGAACTGATGTTTTGTTGCGGTGGACAGCGTCTCGCCATAGCGAGGCGCAGGGAGGACTGTGGGGGACTAGTTGGTGCATGGACGGTGCAATTGCGTTTCTCCACCAAGTTAACAAGGGCGCCAAAAAAGATTCCACATCACCCTGCTACTTGGTTATATGGTTGTCACTCAGCGTTCTGAACGGCTTCCTGGGGATGCCATTAGTCCTAACACTCAGTGCAGAGTCACCCAAGGAATATGTTGGCAGTACTACAGAAGACAGTGGATGAAGGTAGCCACCACTGACAAAGGATAGATATATGGGTAGATAGGTAGACAGGTAGGTAGGTAGGTAAACAGACAGACTGACATAAATAAACTGATAGGCAGGTAAAAGGGGGGAGAGAGAGAGAGAGAGAGAGAGAGAGAGAGAGAGAGAATGGACAGCTAGATAGAAATATAGAAAGCTATAGCTGGACAGACAGACAGGAAACAATAAAGCCAAACACATTGCTGAACTGAATGCGATAAGTGTTTGTCAGTTGTCACTCCTCCAAGCTCAGAGTTCATCCAGGGTGGTCGAGAAGGAAAATGCCTCGAAGCTCCTGTACCACCACTCTTCTCTGCACCTGACAAGTCTCACACGTAAATACCAAATCACTTCATTACGGTAAATAACGAGACCAGGAGCAATGAATTTTGATACCCTGTGAAGCCGTGTCAGGAATCCAAGCAACTTTTCACAATATTATACAGGATACTCCTATTATTTTGGTCAGCATAACATCTGCGCAGATCTGTACATACACGCAAAACTATGAATGAACTCTAATAACTGTACATAAAGTATACAAAGTTAAGGGATGAAAGAAATAGAAGGGAAAGGAATGCAAATATAACAGCGAGTGAAAATGAGATTGGTGGAAAAAGTGGTTTGCCACCACCATCCTCTTCCCCCTTCTCCATCTTCTCCTCCTCGTCCTCCTCCTCCGTATAATCATCATCATCATCACTCTCTTTCCTACTGTTATATATTAGGTAGCTAGGAGCATGATTTCTTGGAAGTTCCAAATTAGGAAAGGAAAAATATACTATCAATACATTAAATACTGTAGAAATATAGATAACCAAATGACAATGTCACACTACCCAAACCAGCAAAATGTAGGCGTATTATCCAATTAAGGTCTTAAGTATGTAAATGGGGTTGGCGTGTTTCACTAATATCAGGCTAAGGTTTTTCTGTTTCCTTTTTTGTGAGAGAAATTTTGAAGGCCGTATAATTATGAGGGTGTTTAAGGAGCTGCTCCGAGATGGTCCTGCCTGGGAGTCTTCTGGGAACCTACTGCTTTGGCTTGGACTGGGTGTTAAAGTAGTTACAGTGAAGATAATGCTATGATAGCTCATTTTGCATATGACACACACTTCACATTTACACACACCTTACAGTGTCGCACCACACACACACACACACACACACACACACACACACACACACACACACACACAGCTACATAATAAATTGTCACATCTCATACTGCAATACACCACACTGCCACACCTCACCTGGTCTCATCTCACACAGCCGCAACACACACCTTGATTCATCACTGACTGTCACACCTCACACTTCCACACTACATACTGCCTATCTTCAAACTGCCACACCATACCACAGACCTTATACGTAGACACCCTGTATATTAAGTGTATGTGGCGTGCAATAAATTATTATACCTAACAAGGCTATAATCGCATGACTACGAGAGTGAATGAGAGTAGGGTGGTTAGAGTGAGAGAAAGATGATGAAGAGGATAAAAGTATTAAGTAAGAAGATTATGAAGAAGGATTATGTATCGTAGACAGAGAGATCGTTTCAGGTAGGAAAGGAAATGTCTTTAGATCATTTTGCAAGAAGTGAACTTAGGATTGAAGACATGTGGAAAGAAATGTAATAAGGAAGACAGGAGGCATTTTGGTTGGAATACCTGAACAGGCAGGCACAAAAATGTTAATAAACTAATGTATAAACACTTGCAGGGTATTCCGAAAGATATGTGAAACTTGAAGATACTTTTTGGTTAATTTTGAGGAAAAAAAAAAAAGAAAGAAAACGTTATATTAACATATGTACAATTCTTAGCTGCTATTGACGGTCTTGTGAGTAATCATGAGCAAGAACATTTTCACCTACAAGGTTGTAAGTAATTAGCACCTTAACAGCTGAGAATTAATGCCCATGGTGGTACAACAATTAGTAATCAAAACTGGCTAAAGAATTATCTCAAAACCTTTCTCAAATCTCGCTGAACACTCTGTATATAGGTATATATATCCAAAATCTGCTACACTTCCATTCACCGACAATGTGACCATTTACATTTTTGCTGTAAAGGAAAGTTCTAAAAAAAGAAAACGTTAGGAGGAATTCGATTTTCAGAAGGAGAAAGCGAAGGACCATGCCGGCAAAGTAACATAGTGGAGGAAGGAGAGGAGGCCGAGAGTGAGTTCGAAGGATAAGGTGAACGGAAAGTATGGAACATTGACACCTAAAGCATGGATGATGGCCATAACCATCATAGAACAGGTGTTCGGGGTGGCTCGTTGACGGCTATAGCCACTTTGTGTTTCTCATCAGCATTTGAATTCCTACCCATTTTTCATGGTGCACAGCGGGCTATGTTGGTTTCCAGGAAACGCGTTGGTGCCCAGGCCAGTTTCACATTTGTCACAAGGATAAGTTCTGAATCCAAATCATCTAATTCTTTCCCTGCCGTGAATGGCCGCACATTCCCCCCTGCCAGCTCCATCACTGCCAAGCCTCCCACTCATGCAGGTAAGGGGCTGAGTGACAGTGCAATTAACAGGGTGTTAGAAATGACAGTTTTCTCATTACTAAATGGCGAGACGACATCTGAGAGTAGGCGTTATCATGTGGAGAGTGATGTGCCTTGGCCACCCTTCCGTGCCTCCTCCCATAATTCCATGTAGTCACTTGAGAGTGAATCAGACGATCCATTATTGTCAGCTGATACTCCACCAATACCTGCCGACATCCCCTACCCTTTCAATGCTTCAGGGGACTCCCCTGGGATGCCAGATTCTGATGCCAAGGATTAAGAAGCTAAATGTCATATGAGGAATAAATGCCGCATTTCAGCCCCCCAGCTACATACAAGACAGCAACAGAGAGGCACCATGCTTCCACCACTCACATCGCCCCAGCCTGGAACGTCACGAGGGATGTCCCCTCAGCCTGGTCCTACATCTGGGCCCTTAGCACCACACGGGGAAACTATGTAGGTAGCTGTAGGAGGTAGCCTCACCTCCAAGCATTCCCCAGGCATTGCTTCGTGGTGCACACCATCCTTCTATTCATATTATACTCCTACCCCTCCCCACCATTCAAAAGGCTGTGCATGCAGGTGTGCTGGTCATTCAAGAGGCTGAGTGTACATGCGGGTGTGCTGGCTGTTCAATAGGCCGAGTTGTATGTGGTGCACATGCTGTTGCCGCAGTTCCCACAGGCCAGATGTGGGGGCTGTAAAATTTTTTTGTGGAAAGTGGGAGATGGATTTGAACCCACTGTCTCTGGTGATTCTCAGGCAGGCATTCAGGCAGATTTCCTGAAGACAGAGAACACGTCCATCTTGGATTTTTTCACAGATTTTTTGTAATTGTCCATGACGGAATATCTGGTGCATGACCTCCCGTCCCATGACAGATCAAACTTGAGTGAATGGTATCCTGTGCAGGCTGGTAAATTATTCATGTGGCTCGCTCTGACTATGTTGATCACATAAAAAAGCATGCCATAGAGGACTATTGGATCATGGATGATATTAGCCACAGCTGTCTTTGGCAGTTCATGGTGCAGGACAGATACCCTGCCATGTTATATTTCTTACACTTTTCCCCCAACCTGGGACCTGCACCCAATGACAGGGTGTAGAAAATTCACCCATTTCTGTCCATACTAAAGAAATCTTTCATTAGGTGTTTCTAGATGTTTCAGAAAGTGATAGTGAACGAATCACTTTTTCTTTTTTCCCGGGGATGACTGACATTCATCTAGTGCATGTCTTCCAAATGTCATCATTTTGGTATTAAATTCTTTGTTGTTTGTAACTGCCAGACAAGATATGTGCTGGACTTTGTAGTGTACTGACTATCAAATATGGATATTTCAAGTGACTACCCTTTCAGTTTCTCAGGTTCCATTGCAAAAGTGTTAAGGGACGAGTATTCTGGGACTAACCACATTATATTCACTGATAACTCTCACACATCCCCAGCACTGGTGAAGTTTCATCGTGAACATAGGACAGGAGCCTGTGGCACTGTCAGGCCCAGGCCCAGTAGGAAGCACAACCTAGCCTTCTCCATTAAGACAAAGAAGGGGGCTTTACTCATCAGGAAATTTGTTGGCATGTTGGCCATCCACTGGCATGACTAGCAGGTCAGCATGCTTACCACATTTCACAGGGATTAGATACAGGCCACTGGGAAGCAGGACCACAAGACCAAGGAGCCGTTCAAGCCTGATGCGGTCAATGATTACAACATAAACATGTTTCTCATTGATAAGTCTGATATGCAGATTAAAGCCACTGACTGTCTCAGGAAGTGCTACAGGTGGTATCAGAAGACGATTCTACACCTTCTTGACATCACTGTGCTGAACACATTCATACTGTTTGGGCAGGTTGTTGGCACAGGTCTTTCTCTATGTTAGTCTGAGAAAGAACTAGTGTGTGAGCTGGTGGAAGAGTATGGGGGTGTTCAGTCAGCTGCACCGTGGATTCACAGTACTGCTCTTATATCTGACAGAGTCATTGCTGGGTGAACCTGGATTACACTCCTGCAGGGAAAAAAATGCACAGGTAGTGCCATGTCTACCTGAGAAATAAGCAACAGCAGCAAGTTTGCTAGGAATACCAGTGCCGTGAGTACAAGGTGGCCTAATGCACTGAGCACGTTTTCAGTTACTGTATTGAGGTGAGGTACAAGGCACTGGTGTGTGGGGAAGTGTAAGCAGTATACTGTACTTAGTGAGAGCATTACAGAAGAATTTAGAATATAACGAATAATATGGGGATTAGAAAATGTTCTCAGGTTACAGCATAAGTGAATTCACAGTGCAAGTGCATAGGAGTGTTATGGTAATATAGCGCAATATGTGTGCAAAATGGTTTTGTTACGATAGTATACTAGCATTTATTTTGTGCAGTTCCACTACTACCATAAGAACATAGCCAGGTCAGTGATTTTACTACAAAGGAATTTGGAATAGCCTAAAATGGATAATACAGGTATAAGGAAGCGACCTCATGCTGCAGTGAAAGTGAACTCATAATACAAGTGCCAATAAATGTTGCAGTAGTGTAATGCATTATACATGAAAATTGGGTTTGCTATGATAGTTAACTACTGTAGTATTTATTGTATATTGTGGAGTTCCTCTAGTGCAGTAAGAATTTAACCAGGGAAGTGCTTTAGAAAATAAGAAAAGTATGGGTGTAAGAAAAGTAAATGACTTCAGGGATAACCAAAGTGATTTTATTTGAAAAAGAAAATGTTCTCACAGAGGTGAAAAATAATATTTTGCTGCAATAAAGCATAATTTCTAGAATTTCTATTCTCTCTCCCATCCCTTACACGATGTCACTCTGGAAAGGCCAGAAAAATTATGCGTACAAACTAAGCTAGCCACACATACAAGGGATGATGATTCACTCATATGGCAGGGAAAGTCGAAGTGTCAAGGTCAAGTCGTGTATGAGGGAGCGTGAGCGAGTGTGAGTGGGGACTCCCTGGTTGGCTCAGTCAAGAGTGCGGTTGTGCCGTAGCTGCTGACTCACCCACTCCTACAAACACAGCCTTCCTCGGCCTCCCAGATTGACTTCAGTCATCATCTTCCACTTCTAGAGTGCCTCCACCTCGAGATCTGTGGATACTTGCAATGGTAAGATGAAGGATTGTTGAGTCTTCTGATGTTTAACTGAGAGCTTTACGTGCTGTAGTTATGGGGATGTGACTGGTTGAATACAACTTACTTCTCAAAAACACTATACACGCACACACACACACACACACACACACACACATATATATATATATATATATATATATATATATATATATATATATATATATATATATATATAATTATTCAGAGAGAGAGAGAGAGAGAGAGAGAGATCGGGATATTTCGTGCTTCCTTTTCCTTATGGATATCAGCATATATATATATATATATATATATATATATATATATATATATATATATATATATATATATATATATATATATGTATCATTAAATCTCATCAGCCGTTTGAGTGTCCACTGCGGGACCGGCCTATCCCGACCGAAGTAGGGACCATGCAGCCAATGTATCTCTACCAAGTGACTTAGGCTGTCTGGTAGAGATTGTATGTAGGATGAGAAGTGCTTGTAAGTGTAATTGTAATGTTGGAGTGGCTTTGGAAGTGTGTGTAGTCTGTGAACCAAGTGTAGTTGGCCTGCGCAAGCCGACTGGGTGCAAGCATACTTTATAGTATGTGACACTGGATCAACTACAGCACCCCTTGTGTCCGCCAATGCAGTACGTGGCCTGAAGAAAGCTCCCAAAGTTTATTACCCTGGCGGGGCGAGAACCCTTGTCCTTCAGTGTACGAAAACGCACAGTTTACTACTGTACCAGAGGCTCCATATCTATCTATCCATCTCTCTCTCTCTCTCTCTCTCTCTCTCTCTCTCTCTATATATATATATATATATATATATATATATATATATATATATATATATATATACACAAATATATACACATATATATATATCTATATATATCTATATATATATATATATATATCTATATATATATATATATGCACCAGATACGAGGAGCTGAGCCTTTAGACTCTTGAGGTTTAGGGTCTAATAAGGAAGAGGTGTACAGAAGAGACTAAAATCTCACGGCTCCATGTGGCTGCTCAGCAATTGTCCAAATTAGGGCGTGTAAGAACCACTCTTTGCTTTAGAGCAGGGGTTCCCAACCTTTATTTACCCATTACCCCATTTTCCACACCTCTCTTCACTCATTACCCCTCATTGCTTATGTTTCCACAATTGCATTTTAGCTGCTTAACATTTTGATGCCTAGATTTTAGTTTGAATGTAGGACTTAATTAAAGGTTAGGCTAAAAACCAAGAGAGTTATTGCAAGGAGTAATTTATTTTTATTATTAACACTGATACCAAATAAACATGACTTTAAACATTCATCTCTGAATTTTAGTATAGGTCCGAAGTCTATCATAACTGGTATGATTTTTAGATTTTTTTTTTTTTTTTTGTTACCTCCCCCATTACCCTTCACAAAAGACCAAATTACCCCACTTGGGGTAATTTACCCCTGGTTGGGAACCCCTGCTTTAGAGCAAGTGCATTGCAGCCCCATTGGGCTGCAATGCACTTGCCCAAAAGAGTCTTCTCTGAATGGCTACTGCCACCACCACCACCACCATCATCATCATCGCAGCTACCACCTCCACCACCATCATTACCACCACCACCATCATCATCATCACAGCTACCATCATAACCACCACCATTCACCACCACCACCACCACATGTACCACCACCACCACCATCATCATCACAGATACCACAATCTCCATTACCACTAACGCCACCACCACCCCAAGAACCACAACCACCACTACCACCACACCAACGACCACCACAGATACCCCATCACTATTACCATCACAGCTACCACCACTACCATCATCACAGCTATGACCACCACCAACACAGCTGTCACCACCACCACCATCATCACAGCTAAGACCACCACCAACACAGCTGTCACCACCACCACCATCATCACAGCTATGACCACCACCAACACAGCTGTCACCACCACCACCATCATCACAGCTATGACCACCACCAACACAGCTGTCACCACCACCACCATCATCACAGCTATGACCACCACCAACACAGCTGTCACCACCACCATCATCATCACAACTATGACCATCACCAACACAGCTGTCACCACCACCATCATCATCACAACTATGACCATCACCAACACAGCTGTCACCACCACCATCATCATCCCATCTACTACTACCTCTGAGATTACAGCTACCACTACCACAGCCACCACAGCTACCACTACAACTGCAGCCACAGCTGCCACTTCAACCGCAACCCCAGCTACTACTACAACCGCAACCACAGCTACCAACACCACCACAGCTACCATCAACTTCTATTGAATAAAATCATCTGCTTGTAACATCAGTGAAGTAACAGACATTGAAGTGTAGATGTTCAACTCACTCTGTCTCACTGTGAAAGACCTTCAGCCTCTTCCATGTGCTCATATTGTAACACCAAACTGGACAATTATTAGGCTCCAAGTCACCCCTTAAGAAAAAAAATAAATCAATCCACGTGAAACAGCTTTCCTATCTGGGGCCCAGTTCCAACCATTCTGAAAAGTTTCATCAAAATCCTTTTTTCTAGGTTTGGTTGCAACACACACACACACACACACACACACACACACACACACACACACACACACACACACACACAACTGTAATATATTAAATGATAACAGTGGGAGAATGAAGAGAGGAGGGCCAGAGCAAGATGAAAGGATAAAGTATACCGAGTACATAAGGAAAGAATATGTAAAATGTGACCGGTAATAAGGTAGAGGAAAAAAAAAAAAAACACTGGAAGAGCACTGTGCATTTAGGTCATAGCTTGATAAGTGAATAAGCATTAGAAAGACAGGACGATGGATATATAGAGCTATAACAAAAGAATATAATCAAATGGGAACATACTGGTTGATTGGATGAAGTACACAGGCATTTTAGAAATCGAAGAAAAGAATGGTGTTGACGAGACTGTTTTATTGCTGTTTTAAAGGAAGTACTTATAAAAACAGTGTACTGTATTAATGTAAGACTTTCATTCCTATTCAGTAGTAGTATTTACCCATCAACAATAATTGAAAAATTAATGGAGATTTGTATATCCTTTTACTCAAGACTATTGTTTTGTGTAAGTTAATAAGAGAGGAACAAACTGAAAAAAAAATAGTTAATTAATGTATAAGTAAATAAAATGGTCCATCAGTGTAATCTGTCCTCATAAAATGATATTATTACTCCACTTGTACATTTTCGTATTCATAATGGGCAACGCATGATGATGATGATGATGAAGATGACTACAATAAGTCCTTGAAGTAGGAATGAGAGAGAGAGAGAGAGAGAGAGAGAGAAGCAGTAAGTTCTGTCTGTCTGTCTGTCTGTCTGTCTGTCTGTCTCTCTCTCTCTCTCTCTCTTTAAATAGATAGATAGATATATATATATACACGCAAGATGTCTTGCATTTGTGTAATAACAGAATAAAAATGATTAGTATTATCATTGCTTCTATTGTTGTAGTTATTATGATTATGGTGATGATGAAAATAAGCATTACTTTTGTTGGTGGTGGTGTTCTTTTTATTATTATTATTATTATTATTATTAATTGTAGTAGTAGTAGTAGCAGTAGTAGTAGTAGCAGTAGTAGTAACGTTTCCTTCGACATCATTATTATTATTATTGTTGTTATTATTATTATTATTATTATTATTATTATTATTATTATTATCAGCGAAGTTAAGCAACGTTGGATCTGGTTAGTACTTGGATGGGTGACCGCCTGGGAACACCAGATGCTGTTGGCATCCCTACGTGGCAAGTGGGGTTGGTGGAGGATTAGTGCCCCTCCCTGTAAAACAATTAACTCTAAGCCCTTGACCACCCCGTTTGGGATACATGGCGTCTGTTATTATTGTTGTTGTTGTTGTTGTTATTATTATTATTATTATTATTATTAACAGTCTAAAACTTAGTGAAGCCAAAAAGAGTGGGTTTTCAAGTTAAAATTCTGCATACTAAACCTTGCCGCACATCCTGGTTGAAACTAATTCCCGTGAAAATAGAGTAAAAAAATTGCCACAGTGGATTTTATTCTGCAAAGTGAAACGTGTGTGCTGATATCCTGATTCACGTAAAAGGCGGGAGAGCTTAAGGCTTAGGAAAGGGAAAAAAAAATTGAAAGTGATTTTTTTCCCTCACTCAGTAACCACTTGGATATCACAGGTTCAGATGAAATTTACTTCTTCACCACGATGACGTACTTTCGGAAAGTGGAACATCTCTAACGATTTTTGGACGTAAGCTGCTTCACTCCGGTAGACTTCAGAGACTTTAGCGAAGCACACCACTCCACAGTACTCGTACAGTACACCATACCACGCCTCACACCATTCCTTATCTCACCACACCACACCACAGCTTACCACACCACGCCACACAGCACTATACCACACCATACTGCCCTCTCACACCACACCATACCACATCAAACTACAACATACCATACCACACACCGCATCACACCATGCCATACTACACCACACCACACCACACCACACCACACCACACCATACCATACGGCCCTCTCACTCCACACTAAATCACCCTACCGGACCACATCAATGGCATTTATCGAAGAGCCCTGAAGCTCCCGCGCCTAGTACTTGGAAATTACTTAATCATAGTACCTCCAAACAGTTTTATTCATATTAACCCTTTAAGTCCGTTTAAGTGATGTACTGATTAATTATTGCTAAACCCAGATGATATAATAACACTTTGGAAGGACCGCTAGTCGTAACTGGATTAACGAAAACTAAGACTACCCCTTCCAACTTGCAAAACGTCTCAAGCTAAATAAATTCGTTTGGAAGCTGTAAGAACTGCCTTAAAATCGTCTGGAAGCTGCAAGAACAGCCCCCAAATCGTCTGGAAGCTGCAAGAACAGCCCCCAAATCGTCTGGAAGCTGCAAGAACAGCCTTAAAATCGTCTGGAAGCTGCAAAAACAGCCCTATAATCGTCTGGAAGCTGTAAGAACTGCCCTACAATCGCCTGGAAGCTGCAAGAACAGTCCTAAACAAGATGTCATCGTGGTGAAAGGATAAAGGCGTGTGGTTTGGCCAGAAATGAAAATGAATATTCTTTGTTATGAAAGAGGGAAACAGGTTCGCTTTGCCTCACCCAACAATCAACAACACTTCACAATTTTGGGTAAATTATAATCTGTATTTTCTTATAGGCAAATTCATTGGAGTGAAAATATTAGCATATTGAGGGAATGAATGTGTGGCATGATTCACTGGGTAAGGTTTGACGATATTTCCTTTTACCATTGTGTTCTTTTCCTGTTTCTAAACCTTTTCTACTCCATCCGTAAAAGTGAAAAGCAGGATTAAAGCAAAGGTACAGATGGATGATGATGGAGGTAGTAATAATGATAGTGATGATGGTAATAACGTCTGTATAATTACTTTTGTTATTTCATGACAACAGTATTCAGATTATATGAGCTTTATCTAACTGTAAAGAATCTGACACAGTCGTCTTTAAATATTTTCACTACGAGAGACGTTACCTAATTTGAATCTAATCGCCAGGAAGTAGGAGAGATTAAAGAAAGAAAAAGAAAGAACGAGAAAAAAAGAGTGGATTCAAGGGGTTAAATACTGAAAATGAAAAAAAAGGGCTTGTTTATCTACGATGTGCCTATTTGTTCATTTGGTAAGGTATGTGAAAGCAACTGATTTTTTTTTTCACAAGGAAGATCTAGCAATCAAAAAGTGTTGCACAGAGAAATCCGAAATATGTATTCATGTATTTAAGCGTTTGTGTGGTGTAGTGGTGTGAGTTGTTGAGTTGTGTGGTGTGTGTTGTTGCGTGGTGTGGTGTGTTGTATGTTGTGGCGTGCTGTGGTATGCTGTGGTGTGGCAATGCAGCGCAATGCAGCTGACGATTAATTACGAATGAGAGAAATCCTAGCACTAAAAACATTGAAAGTTGCACAGAAAAAGCTACTTCTGTTGCATGGTATGGTGTGGTGTGATATGATGTGGTATGGAGTTGTGTGGCATGGTAGAATGTAATGTAGTGTGATGTGGTGTGGCTGTCAACGATTTAGTTCAGACGAGAGAATTTTAATCAAAGAGTTGACCCTCTCGAACCGATGACGTATTTTTACATTTTAATCAAGACACCACCAGGCATTTTTGTTCAACTTACGAAATTAAAGATGTGTAGAGTAAATGGCTTAATCTATTATACTATAGCAGTAGCCGTGTGTGTGTGTGTGTGTGTGTGTGTGTGTGTGTGTGTGTGTGTGTGTGTGTGTGCCTGTATTTTGAGCAGCCGAAACTACACATTCAAATCGCACCAAAATTGGCACAAAAATCGCAAAAAATTCGCTGATGTGAAAAAACTTGGTCCCATCACGATTGAAAAACTTTTACTATATTTAATGAGCGATCACATTTTGAACAAAAAACGCCTCCGAAGCCCGGCATAGGATCTCCGTAGAATTTTTTCCCCAGAGGTAGAACTAAAATAAACTTGGGTTTGATTCCCGAAGCTGCAAATAACATGATCAATTGTTAACTGCAAAAAATCCAAGTGACAAGGTTACACTAGAACAGCACATAAACGCGAGAGCCCTCCGCAGGAGCAAATACAAGGGGCCCGAAGGGCCCACGAGCACTAGTCTAATATACTATAGCAGTAACCGTGTGTGTGTGTGTGTGTGTGTGTGTGTGTGTGTGTGTGTGTATTTTGGGCAACCAAAACTACACATTCAAATCGCACCAAAATTGGCAAAAAATTTGCTGATGTGAAAAAACTTGGTCCCATCACGATTGAAAAAACTTTTACTATATTTAATGAGCGATCACATTTTGACCAAAAAATGCTGCTCCCAGAGCCCAGCATAGGATCTCTGTAGAATTTTTTGCCAGAGATAGAACTAAAATAAACTGTGTCTGTTTGTGTACTTTGGACTTGCATTCGGACAACTTGAGTTCCATTCCCGAAGCTGCAAATAACACAATCAATTGGTTAGCTGCACAAAATCCAAGTGACAACGTTACACTAGAAGAGCACATAAACGCGAGAGCCCTCCACAGGAGCAAGTGCAAGGGGCCCGAAGGGCCCACAAGCACTTGTCTAATATACTATAGAACTAGCCGTGTGTGTGTGTGTGTGTGTGTGTGTGTGTGTATTTTGGGCAGCCGAAACTACACATTCAAATCGCACCAAAATTGGCACAAAAATCACAAAAAATTCGCTGATGTGAAAAAACTTGAGCTCATCACGATTGAAAAACTTTTACTATATGTAATGAGCGATCACATTTTGACCAAAAAACGCTGCTCCTGGCGCCCGGCATAGGATCTCCATAGAATTTTTTGCCCATAGGTACAACTAAAGTATTTCGAACTTGCGTTCAGACAGCTTGGGTTCCACTCCCGAAGCTGCAAATAACACGATCAATTTGTTAGCTGCAAAAAATCCAAGTGACATCGTTACACTAGAACAGCACATAAACGTGGGAGCCTTCCGCAGGAGCAAGTGCGAGGGGCCCGAAGGGCCCACGAGCACTTGTGAAGGCTATATTATACACTTCAAGATCGAAACATCTCCCTATGGTAAATACTCGTAAAATCGTCTAGAGGTAGCAAGAGTTAAAAATATATCACTGGGCTGCAGAGTTAAAAAGCCTATAGGAAAAAGCGTCTTCAGTGTCATGTGGTAGTCAGTGGTGTGTGTGGTGTGGTGTAGCAAAAACGCTATATCACACAAACCTGGGGCAATCTTGATGCTGGCCTGACGCTGCAGGAATATTCATATGAGACCCTGCATACGATTATCTCGCCTTTTTTACATATGCACCTTGCTTACTGACACCACTCGCTTTTGTGGGCTGATCTACGTGGGATTGTTACCCGTACAACTTGTCTGCTATTACTATATTTGAATCTGGTGACGCTTTCTTCGTTTTGCTTTTGGTACCTTGAGACGATTTTAGCTCAGGAGGAGTGAATTTCTGAAAAGGAGTGGTGTATTACAGCCTAGTAGTGTTTTGAACAAAATACTGTGGAGACAGCAAAAATAAAATGCAACAGCACGTATTCGGAAGGTATGATTCCTATGAGTATCATAATCTGCGACCACCGTACGCTTTTATTCTAATTTGTATAGATCTGATTCAAGCGACTGGATAATTGATAACAATATCCATACCGTTCTTAGCGCTGTCATCTCATTTATATAATTTATGCTGTCTTCAAAGCATTACATTCATCTAGCAGGATGAGATGTGTGTGTGTGTGTGTGTGTGTGTGTGTGTGTGTGTGTGTGTGTGTGTGTGTGTGTGTGTGTGTGTGTGTGTGTGTGTGTGGCAGTTGGCCCGTATGGTCACGATATTTAAGAAAGGTAACAGATCATTACCCAAGAATTACCGTGGTATAAATATAATAAATTGTTTGGCAAAGCTGTATGACATGGTGCTATCAACTCGGTTAATTATGTGGTTTGTCCCGTGTCGGGAGCAGGCAGGGAGTCAGGAGGGCCGGGGCTGCATTGAACATGTTGTGACACTTAGACTGTTAATTGATTTGGCCCACAAGAGAAAGCATAAGTTATTTGTTTGCTCTGTCGATTTTTCAGTGGCATACGACCGGGTGCCTCGCGCCAAATTGTTTCGCATGTTACGTGAGTTGGGGTGCGGGTCGCGAATGTTAGCGGTGCTGGTGGCGATATACGGGGTTACTTTGAGCATTATTGGGACAGCCATTGTAACATCCAGGATCGGCGTCAGACAGGGGTCCCCAACTTCTTGTTTATTATTTATCATTTTTGTAAACAGCATGATTAAGTTGATAAAGTCCAATTGTGGGCCAAATGGTTTTTTACAGTGGCTTCATCTCCTTGTTCTTATGGACGATACTGTTCCTCTCTCGACAACGCGACGCGGGATGGAACATAAACTTACATTTCTGAATCAGTTCTGTGTAAATAATGACAAGGTTGTGAATAATATTAAGACCAAGTTCTTTGGAATCCATGCGTCAGTGTGCGATCGTGAGCCATTCTGCGTTGGTGGTATGGTCGTGCAGTGGTGTGACAGGTATGTGTATCTGGGCAGCCTGTTCACAAGCGACGGGACCCTGTCGTCCGCCATTACCGCCCACGCACAAGTAAAAATGTGCCACATTCTGAAATTTGTATCATTTTTGGAAAAGAATATAGACATACCATTTTATGTTAAAAAGAAAATGTTTGAAGCAGCCTTAATGTCAACCATCCTATATGGCTGTGAGTCCCGGTTCAATGGGAACTTGAAGCCAATGGAAAAATTGTATAACAGGGGTATTAAACAGCTGCTGGGAGCTCGTATGACGGCGTGCACGGAAGTTTGTTACGTGGAACTCGGGTGCCCGCCACTGAAATCTTTAGTACTAGCAAGGCAGAGGAAGCTCTTCCAGCAACTGTGGGGGTAGAGGCGCGGTATGCCCGATGACCCGTGGGTGCACGCCGTAAGGCTGACCATGGCGGCTAACACACCAACAAGTAAACACATTAAGAGTTTAATTAATAATTCTTTTGATGATGTTAAACTCGGCATTGAATCTTTAAAGCAAACAATTTCTAACTCTACATCTTCTAGAAGGCTAATTTATAATGTGTTGAACCCTACCTTAACAGTTCATGAGATCTATAAATGTTGTGGTAAAACTAGTGAGGTACACAGAATGGCATTTAGTCGGCTGCGGGTAATCAGTCATAATCTGGCGATTGAGACGGGCCGTTGGAATCGGCGTGGACGGGGACGTCTCCCGGTAGCAGAGCGGCTCTGTCCATGTGGTGCTGTGCAAACAGAGTTGCATGTACTGGAGGTGTGTCCACTGACTCAGCACATACGTACAAGGTATAACTTTACTTCCTGAAGTCAAATCATTGGTGACGATGCTCAGTTTCCTATTGAGGAGATAGTGTATAAGGTCCTTTCCTGTTTGGCTAGTGTGTATTATAATGTTTATCATAACCTATGTTATTTAAAGTGTATTTAATTCATTTTTTATGCTGTTACTCTAACATGATATATCATTGGGATATTTTTTTTTTTCGTAAAAAAGGTGATTGGTCAAATTGTAGTTACGTTACTAATCAGAAGTGTAATGATTTCCATCTTTCATTAAGGCTATATAGATGCACTGATCAACCCTTTAATACTTCGCTTGTTTTGTAGACCATAATTGTTTGCTAATATCTGATGTGCTGTTTATCATGTTAAGGTTTATTGTTGTTTGAAATCTTGTATGTGTAACTGGATATTGTGGTCAATAAATACTTACTTACTTACTTACTGTGTGTCAGTATATGTTATGTGGCAGTGTGCGTGGCTTAGAAGTTTATGGTATGGCAGTGTAATGTGTGGCAATGAGCATGAATGTGATGTGTGTGTGTGTGTGTGTGTGTGTGTGTGTGTGTGTGTGTATGTGAGAGGTTGGTCTGACAATACAGTGTGCAGAGGAAGTAAATATTTAGAGAGCTTTATATTACCAGTTATATAGACAGTGTGACAATAGGTGGAGGGAGGTTCGTGAAAACAGAAAGGGTTACACAGAAAGGTGAGTAACTGAAAATCGAAAGTGTGCAAAGAGGTACAAGGAGAGTGCAAAGGAAACTGTGAAGGAAGTTAAGGAGAGTGTACGTGTACAAAGAAAATATGAGAGGTAAAGGTGGAAAGTACGAACGAAGAAAATACAAAGACGGAGAAGAAAGGAGTCGGGAATGCAAGAAGAGAACAGGTACTATTTTACTTCTCTCTCTCTCTCTCTCTCTCTCTCTCTCTCTCTCTCTCTCTCTCTCTCTCTCTCTCTCTCTCTCTCTCTCTCTCTCTCTCTCTCTCTCTCTCTCATGTCAGGATACATGACGATAATGCTTCTCCATGTCTAGTCTCCAGGTAGATCAGTCCAGCCTCGCTCGTCACAGTGTTCACCCAGGGGAGGAGAAGAGAGGAGAGGAGGGGAGGGGAGGGAAAGGGAGGGAGGTGGAGAGAAGAGAGGGTAGGGAAGGGGAGAGAAAAGGAGGGAAGTGGAGAGGAGAGGAAAGGAGGGAAGTGGAGAGGAGAGGAGAGTATGGTAGTGGAAAGAGGAAGAAAGTAAAGAAGACGAGAGGAAAGAAGAGCTGAGGGAGAGGCGCTGATCTAGAGCCACTTCCAGAAGAGGTTGCTGGGAACTACAGAATGTGCTGTTAAACAGATAAGAGGAATACACCACTCAAAGAGCACTGAACTCTAGGCCCAACCTAGCTTAACACACTCACCCAGGCGTCTTAATTTCCGGTCTGACGATTCTATTCAGCCTAGGGTGAACTTTACGAACTAGAAGAGTTAGACAGTGTTGGTATACTTCACTGCAAGAAGATCATTATTTTGATAACAATGGGAGTATACTCAGACGACTTCACCACCATTCAACTCTCAATATTATAACGGGATAATTTGCAGTAACCATTGACTTCATAGGATGTAATAATTAACCTACACAGGGCTTCATGCACAGAAAACATTACACTGCTACTTTTGGCAACATCTCTGATTTTATCATATTCCCCCAGATGACTTTACTGAGCGTTAGAGAGACTTCAAATTGAAAAAGTTAAGCATGACCTTCGTTAATCCCGTTCACTATATGAAGAATCTCACAGGATGAACAAAATCTTTTGGGCATAACAAGAATTAGACAAAAATTACGTCCTTGGGGAGAAACGTCTAATTGTTCTGAGAGGAAATATGAACACACACGACAGGATACACTGTGCGATGCTAGGTCGTAGAGGTGGTAAACATCTGTGTGTGTGAGTGTGTACTGTATTCACATGTCTATCAATTTGCCTACATTATCCATCTTTTACATTAGTTGGTCTATCTTTTTGACAGGTATTTGATATCTTGAAAAAAAGATTATTTCTCAAGACTCTCTCTCTCTCTCTCTCTCTCTCTCTCTCTCTCTCTCTCCACACACACACACACACACACACACACACACACACACACACGCACGCACACACACACACACACACACACACCTTCATTTCCATAAGTGAAATTCTTCCTTCACAAAAACAGGTTCTCCCCCTCCAGCTTTTTTCAGTATTTCCTGTCTTTTGTTCTTCCTGTTTCCTGTTCACCCTCACTGTCTCTCCTTTGTCTCATGTGTTGGTTAATTATTTCCGTTTATCATAGTAATTATCATCGGTATTTTTGTCCTTTTATCCATTCTTTCTAATGTGCACTTTTTTTTTTTAATTCTGTTTTTGTCACGGTGTTTCTATATATATATATATATATATATATATATATATATATATATATATATATATATATATATATATATATATATTCTAAGTTCTATTCACCTGTCCCATGTCTTCGCTGGGAGTTACTTTTAAGATGATGATGATGATGATGATGACGATAATGATGATGATGATGATGATGACGATGATGATGATGATAATGATGAGTTGGTTCCCTGTTTTCCAGAAAGCCGTTTGTGTGGTATCCTTTAACCAATGAATGGCTCCTCGGTGTTCTACTGGATAAAGAAATGCAACATATAAGGGTTTAAATCCATGGATTGATGGGATTTACCTCTTATACAAATCTTTTCGGAACTAGTAATTTTACCCTCGACCTTAAAATTTTTATATAATTCTTTTCGGGAACTAGTAACTGTACTCTCGATCTTAACTCTCTCTGCCTAACAGCCTATCTCTCATCCTTATAAACAGTCTTCCATTTGTCTATCTCTGTCTTACACGCGTTGGTTAAAACTTTAAAAATGTTTATTTGTTTATTTTTTTCTTTAAACGCTGATTATTCTGTCACTGATAACTATCTAAGGGACCGAGATGAACGGAAGTGAGGGGCTGACTTGTAATGTTCTAGTCTTCTCAATTAGTACTGATCGGATTTTAACCAAACAGTGAAATGATTGAGGGCAAACCAAGGAACTGACTTTTTTTTTTTAACACTGCTAAAGATCGGCGTCACATGACAAGTAGAGTTAAAGGTATATGATACGTTTTGGACAAAAAATTGTTTGATCCGCCGTAGGTCAACCTTGGTGGAAGTGTTGAGGTTAAACCAAGAACGAAGGGAGTCTGTTATGATAGGAGTCAGTCAAAGGTCATAGTCACAGAGCACGGTCAAATTTCGATCCTTGTGCGTCTGTGTGTGACCAGATAACTAAGCCAGTTTCAATCCGATCTGGATCAAACTTGGTGGAAATGTTCAAGAACAGCCAAGTGTTTTTGAATTATAAAATAATAGATCAAAGGTCAGGGTTACATAGTAAGGTAAGTTTACAATATGTTATACAATTCAGATCAAACTTGGTTGAAAGGTTCAGAATAAGCCAAGAATGAAGGAATTCTATTTTCAGAGCAACCAGTCAAAGGTCAAGGTCACAGGTAAGGCCAGAGTTCGACCTATGTGTGTTGCAGTGTACAAGCATTTACTTCATGTTTGTCAAGAGTTGCTGTGTTTGTATTATTTTTATAAAAGACAACATCGTTATGAGCCAATAGGTCTTCTGTCATATGTACGCCCTATGTGCTCTAATTATACTGAATGGATTAATAAAGATACTACAAGACGGGCTTATTTCCATACGAGAGGTTCTTGTTTAAAATTATATTATCCTTTTTTGCCAACCCTTCCACCCCAACTCCACCCATAACGTCCTCCACCCATCCACTCACTTGACTGATGCCTCTGAATTACCATGCACTCACTGGCTGGGTCAAAATCCCAGGCTTTCACTACGCTGGAATCAACTTAAATGACCCATTACCTTTCTTCTCTCAGTAGATTTTATTTCACTCATCGTTTCAGTCCCTCACACGCTCAGCCGTTCCTTAGCTCACAAATACTCTCTCTCTCTCTCTCTCTCTCTCTCTCACACACACACACACACACACACACACACACACACACACACGCACACCTTTAGAGGGTTAAATCAGCCATAGTATACTCGTGTAGGTTGTTACAAAATAATTTATTGGCCGTCTGGATTTCTAAACGCATGCTTTGTATCAAGTTTCCCTTTACTATCATACGATTTAATTCGACAAAAAGCAAATCCGTTTCCAAAAAGATAAAGGAGAATAATATCGACTGTTATTTTTCGCAAAAAAAAAATTTAAACTGTATTATAATCCAGCTAACACCAGACGATTTTTTTTTTTTTTTTTTTTTTTTTAGTTCATAGACACTCCTCTTCCGTCGCAGACAAGTGGTTAATAGTGTATCCTTAACTAAAAATGTTACCAGGCCATGTATATGGGTCCAAGCACACTGCTGTTACTGCTTAATGTGGTGTAAGAATGAAGAGAGTTGACTGCTACAGAGAGCAGTATGGAAGATAGTTAATAATTACACAAGTAACTAAAGTCCTTTCATTTTTACTTGGCAGAACTATTCGTCCTTCTAATGTACAACTTAGTTCACGTAGCCCTGCACTAGAAGCTGCAATTATAATTGTATAATTAAGTCCCACAATCCGTGTATTTTCAGTCTAAATGTTGCAAATTTACTAACCGATTAGCTTCTTCTTCTTCTTCTTCATCATCTCATTCTTCTAATTCTAATCATTCTTATCCTTATTCTTATTATTTTGTTATTACTACTACTATTATGTCAAGTGAATTAAGAAGCAGTATTAAAAAGATGTTAAAGCATTCTAACTCAAGAAGTAACCTTTCAAATGTGTCAGCACTGTCAGTGTTCCTTTTGAAATTATATATATGTCTGTATCATCATCATCATCATCATCCGGACCTCCTTTCCCACCCAAGGGCAGGGTGAGGAGTAGTATTGTCCAGACAGCACAAATTTGCACAATCCAATGGTCCATGCTTCCATTCACTCATCATTCAAGCCCGCGGAATCCTGGCTCCATCGGATACGCCAGAAACACTCACCACGCTCTGCAGATTCACACAAAAGTATCCGACTGAGTCAGTCCGGACGCTGCCACGTTAAAAAGGGGTGCCAAGATCCCTGATCGTGCATTTCTCCTCACAACATTCATCCAGCCAGTTCGATCTCTTGTTAGTTCCCTAGCCTCACCGACTTCCAAACCTCTCTTCCTCAAACCCTCATCCACCATATCTCTCCACCTTCTTCTTGGCCTACCTCGCCTCCTCCCTCCTTCAAATTCTCTCAGATATACCTTTTTCACCACTCGATTGTTATCCATTCTCTCCACATGACCATACCATCTCAGTATACTCTTTTCGATTCTGGTGTCCACCGCCTTCCTCACTCCACACCTTTCACGAATCACATTATTTCGTATCCTATCCACCCTCTGTACTCCACATACATTCCTCAGCAGTCCCATCTCCACTGCTCTTACTCTTGACTTTTCATTTTCATGCCACACCACAGTCTCACATCCATATGTTAAAGTTGGCACTAACACTCCCTCATGTAAGCCGCGTGCAGCTGCAACACTCAAGCCTCTGTTTCCTATCAAGGCCTTCATTGCATCAGCTACTTTTCTTCCTTGTGTCACTCTACTTTCAACTTCTTTTGCACATTTTCCTCTCTTTTCCATAACTCTACCCAGGTATTTGAACTCTCTCACCAATTCCAGTCTCTCTCCATTCACTGTAACATCACACTGGGAGTCACCTTCTCTCTCAGTAACCATCACTTTACTCTTTTCTACATTTACTCTCAAGGGACGACTCTCACAGACATCAGCAAAACTCTGCACTAGCCTACCAAGTTCTTGTCCGGTACTTGCAAGCAGTACTGCATCATCAGCATACAACAAATTTGAGATATTCCATCCATCACCATTCATTACCAACGCCATCCCTCTCTCCATTAGTCGTGTTCTTACTTCTCTCATCATCCTATCCATATATATACAGTATTGAACAACCATGGGGACATCACACAACCTTGTCGCACGCCCACAACGATCGTGAGCCATTCACTTAGCTGCCCATTAACCCTTACACATGCATCGCTATCATCATAAAAACTTCTGACAACACCTAGCAGTTTACCAGCTATACCATACACGCGCAAAACTTTCCACAATCCTTTTCTGTCTACTTTGTCGTATGCTTTTTCCAGATCCATGAATGCCATAAACACCTTATGGTCCTTCTCACAAGCCTTCTCTGCTATCTGTCTCGCTGCAAATATTTGATCCACACATCCTCTGCCACTCCTAAAGTCACCTTGTTCATCACTCACTAGGACTTCTGACATCTGTCTTACTTTCTCTATAATATTTCTCCCATATCCTTCCCTACCACACTAAATAAACTTATGCCGCGATAATTCTTGCACTCACTTCGCTCACCTTTATTTTTGTACAGGGATACAATCACAGCCTTTTTCCACTCTGCAGATGTATGCAGAGATGCTTAAGTGTAGTGGAAAGAGTGGAATGAAGTGCTTGTTGGATCGGTGGCTCGATCGGTAGAGAGTTGGCCTGCAGTCCTAACGGACCCGGGTTCAAATCCCGCCGGTGCAGGGAACAGTTTAAGGATTTGAATTTCATGAAATCAGACTTTACTGTTCTACCAGAAGACCCGCCGACACGTCGTAAAAATACCCCCGCTAATACCAATACACCAGCCCTGTATGAGACAGCCCTAGCATGTATTCAGTATGGAAGGTGGGTGTTAGCGCCGAAGTGGTGACATGTAGAGGTGTGCGGTACGTAGGAGGACTACTGGGCCTTGAAAGCAGGCTGTGAAGCCTATGCCCAGAGTCGGTCACATAAAAAAATATATATATATATATATATATATATATATATATATATATATATATATATACAGTATTTTTATATATATATTTTTATATATATATACATATATATATATATATATATATATATATATATATATATGTATATGTATATATATATATATATTATATATATATATATATATATATATATATATATATATATATATATATATATATACATATATATACAGGGGTACCCGGCGTCGTCGGACCAAAAAGGCGAACACTCTAATCCTGTTTGTTCTGGTTCAGTATTTCTTTCTACTCCAGAAAGACCATATACCTCTTATCCTTTTGAAGAGGGATTATTAGAGGTCCAGGAACTTTCTATTCAGCTTTTGCATACGAACGCAATTTATTTGCGCCCACTTGTTTACTATTATCGGTGACTTCAGATGATCTCACACGGGTGACCTCAAATAATCTCGGAGATCACATAACCTATTTCCGATGTGGAGGTCATGTGAGTCTCCATGCAAAAGATTGGGCTGCAAAGCAGCCCCGTGTTGCCCGCGCCAAAAAGGCGAAGACTACCGGTGACCTCAGATGATCCAATCTGAATTTTGACCCTCTTAAATCCATCCTTGGGTCACCCTGATTCAGAATATATATAGGTCTGGGGGTGTCTGGTTCTTGGTTTGGGCGTGATTGAAGGACAAACAAAGAAACAAACAACGTGACTCTTATATTTATAAATATCTATATATATATATATATATATATATATATAATCAGCCGTTGAGGTCCACTGCAGGACCGGCCTATCCCTACCGAAGCAGGGACGATACAAGCCAATGTATCTCTACCCAGTGGCTTAGGCTGTCTGGTAGAGACTGTATGTAAGGTGAGAGTGCTTGTAAGTGTAATTGTAGTGTTGTAGTGGCTTTGGATGTGTAGTCTGTGATCCAAGTGTAATCTGCCCGCCTTAAGCCGATTGGGTGCAAGCATACTAGTATGTGACACTGGTTCAACCACAGCACCCCTTATGTCCGCCAAAGTAGCAAGTGGCTCGGTGAACGATTCCCAAAGTTTTTACAACTCTGGCGGGAGGCGAACCCTCGTCCACCAGCGTGCGAAACGCACACTCTACCACTGTACCACAGAGGCTCCTGTATATATATATATATATATATATATATATATATATATATATATATATATATATATGTGTGTGTGTGTGTGTGTGTGTGTGTGTGTAGACAAACAGATAGATTGATAGATAGAGAGACAGATTGATAGGTAGATAGATAGACAAACAGGTACTGATTTACATTTAAATTTACACACACACACACACACACACACACACACACACACACACACACACACTTCCCGGTGATAAAGAGTAAAATGACAGCAGGAAGACCCGGCTGCAAGTTCATATCAAGAGAGAGAGTATTATCATGTGCTTGTCCTTCAGTCTTTGTCTGATTAATCGCCGTTGTGTGATTCACACGCGCGTCAGTATGGAACCCCACTTTCACTAACCCCTCTCACCTCCGTTCCCATTCCTCTCCTTCTCCTCCCTTCCCCTTCTTCGTTCACTTCTTCCTTCCCATTCTTCTTTCCTCCCTTCACCCTCATCTCGCCCACCTCTTTCCTCCTCGTCCTTTTCCCATTCTTTCCCTCATTATCACCTCCCTTCCTCCTTGCCCCATTCTTCTCCCGTTCCTCCCTTCTTGCCCTCTTCTTCTCCCCCTTTTTCTCTTCTCTCCACTAGACTCGTCCACAGCTTTCAACAGTACCCCTCCTTCCTTTCGCTCTCCTCCTTTTTCCCCGCTCATTCTTCTCTCTATCCTTCTTTCTCATTTATCTCTCCTTTCTTCTGCTTCACATCTTTTCCCCTCTCTTACATCTTTCTGCCCCTTCCCCTTGCTTCTCTTCATTCCCCCTCTTCCACCTCTCCTTTTTGCTTTACTGTCCTTTTCTTCAACTCAAATTTAGATATAACAGATGTAGTTTTCTCTCAAACAAACAGCCTCAAAATGTCTGTTGCTGTTTGCTTTCCTTGTCCTCTTTGTACTTTGTACTGCACTCCTTCCCCTCTCCTAGTCTTAGCCACATCAGAAAACGTAGTGAGTAATGTTACTGTAGGAGAAGAATTTAGTGCAAGTGATCATCGCACAGTTACATTTAACATTAAATTCAGTGAAGAGAATGTCAGGGCCAGTTGCGAAAAAGTGCCTGACTTTAAGAGGGCAAATTTTAAGAAATTAAAGTCAATTGTTGGTGCAGGTAACTGGCATCCTATTGGCGAAACTTTAGATATCAATGACGCTTGGAATTATTTTACAGAAACCCTGAACAGTGCTGTCAGGTTATGTATTCTAATGCGCAACAGAAGGCCTGCCAAAAATTCTAAATCCAAATGGTAGAACTCTGACATTAAACATTGTCTGGAAGCAAAAAATCTTGCATATAAAAATTATAATTCCACAATGAGTCAAAGTGATAAAAGTAGATACGATGCCCTTCGACGAAAAGCAAAAACATTCATTAAATGCAGTAAGAAAAACCTTGAGGCGCATATTGCAAGTATCAGTAAATCAAATTCCCAAGAATTTTTCAGCTACATAAGAAGCAAAAAGGTAATAACTCCGACAATCGGTCCCTTAATCACAGATAATGGAGAGCACACTGATGATGAAACTATGATGGCAAAAATTCTAAATACTTTCTTTGCGTCAGTATTTACAACAGAAAATATACATACGATTCCTGCTGTTTCCCCCATTCCTATAGAAGAGGACAACATAATCACTGACATTACAGTTAGTGATCACGACGTACTACTGGCAATTAGTACATCAAAAGAGAATAAAACACCGGGACCGGACAAAATATCTCCACGGTTTTTGAAGGAACTACAGAATGAAGTTGCAAAGCCTTTATCTAAACTTTTTACCTTATCAGTTAAAAGCAGTAAGGTGCCACATGAATGGAAACTTGCTAACGTAACCCCAATATTAAAAAAAGGCAACAGAGCCCAACCAGAAAACTACCCCCCAATTAGTTTAACATCGGTGGTTTGCAAATTGCTTGAAACTATTGTCTCATCAAAAATTTTCAACATGGTTTTCGTAATAATCGCTCTTGCCTCACAAATCTGCTGGACTTTTTCAACGATATACTGAGAATGTATAATGACACTAAATCTGTTGATGTTGTGTACCTTGATTTTCAAAAGGCTTTTGACAAAGTTCCACACAAAAGACTCCTTCAGAAGCTAAAGGCACATGGTTTCAGCAGCAGTGTTCTCGGGTGGGTAGAAGATTGGCTTACCGGACGAAAGCAATGAGTTGTAACAAATGGAAAAGAGTCAAACTGGATAAAAGTTACAAATGGAGTGCCACAGGGTTCTGTGTTAGGTCCTGTTCTATTCTTAACATATATCAATGATATTGATGAAGGATCATGTTGTAAAATTTCAAAATTTGCTGACGATACTCAAATAGGTAACAGAGCAGATACAGCACCGCAAAGGCAGGCAATTCAGAGAGATCTTGATCAACTGTTCAACTGGGCCCAAGTTTGGCAAATGGATTTCAGTATTAATAAATGCAACGTGCTAAACATTGGCAGTAAAAATGTAAGAGCTAGTTATAGCATGAATAATGTCGAACTTGATAGGGTAAACCATGAAAAAGACTTAGGAGTTATAATACAAACGATTTGAAACCAAGCAAACAATGCACAGAAGCTGTGAAAAAATCCAGTAAATTGATTGGATTCATAGGTAGTGCATTTGAATATAAATCCGATAATATTGTCCTCACTTTGTATAATTCCTTAGTACGCCCGCACTTGGAATATTGTGTTCAGTATTGGTCACTGTATTATAAAAGGGATATGGAAAAGCTTGAAAGAGTGCAGCAAAGGATGACAAATATGATACCTAGACTGAGAAATAAACCATACGAGGAACTTTTAGAAACCCTGAATCTATTTACCCTAACTAAACGGAGGTTACGAGGAGATCTGATTCAAGTATTCAAAATAGTCAAAGGACATGATAACATGGCTGTTGATAAAAACTCCACAGTTGATCACTCGAATTATACTAGAGGCAATGGGCATAAAATAATTGGCAAACGATTCCAGTCGCATGAAGCTAAGCATTTCTTCTTCAATAGAGTTGTAAATATATGGAATAAATTGCCCTCCAATGTAGTAAATTCTAATACAGTACTGACCTTTAAAGGTCACCTAGTTAAGTATTTGTCGTCTAACCCCCATCTTAATATGTTTACTCCTGAATAAAACACTTGTGTATGTATATATATATATATATATATATATATATATTTTTATTTGTTTAGAGCCTGGATCAATTTATTGAATGCAAATATAGTATATGATCAGACTAGGATATGCACAGATAGCCCTGAGTTAACGATCACTACTCATACTTTCGACCTGTGATGGGCTGTGGATCACTGAGGGTCCCTGTTGGTCAAGTGACCACCATCGGGATTTTTAAATGTACCAGGGGTCACTGCTTCAGGAGGTGACTTGTGTGCTTGTCCCACATGGGAACGCTCCTAGTCTCAGTGGACTGAACGGAGCTGGGGCCTGATTGACTGCTGCCTACCTTAATAACGCGAGGCAAGGCTGCCACACCACCCGTGAACATCCACACTGTGCCCAGTGCAATTTTCACACTGTGTCCGCAGACACCCGTTAACTCAACATACCCGTACATGGTGTCATGCATTATTTATTTATTCAGTTATTCATTTTACTTTACCACTTCCTCTTTCAGGTTATTCATACTGGTAGCTTATAAATAAAGTATTATAGAATGTAACTTTTCCTTTTCAGTCTTTCCTATGAAATTTCCATGTCAGTTTTTCAATGTTGCAAGGTGGTTTTTCTCACTTTTTCTTACCAGTTTTAACTGGAGGGTTTGGAGGTGGGTGGAGCCTTCTAGCTTTACTATATTTATCCTTCAGCATGTAGAGTTAGATCTCGTAGTCATAGTCTACTCTGTAACAAAAAGCCTCGAAAGGACCATAAGGTCTGTTGCGTTTGCTTTCCTTTGTATTCCTTTGTACTCCTTCATTCGTTCCCTTACCCTTTCTTTCCTTCCTTCCCCTTTCTTTCCTTCCTTCCCCCTTTCTTCACCTTCTTTCCCCATTTCCTCTTTCCTTCTGCTCTTCCCACCTCCTTTGTTCCTAACCCATCGCCTTCTTTCTCAGTGCATCATGAGGAAGCTAACACCTCGAGCATCTGAGTGGTGATCTAAGCCGCC
The DNA here is from genome assembly GCF_032717465.1 of Coenobita brevimanus. NCBI lineage: Eukaryota > Metazoa > Arthropoda > Malacostraca > Decapoda > Coenobitidae > Coenobita > Coenobita brevimanus. Next base: position 16,810,568 of record NC_136966.1, read on the forward strand.
CGTCACCTCTAATCCCCTTATCACACTATACGCTGCACTCACCCTGACGTTCAGTGAATACACCACTCCCGTCCCCATAGTTTACTACGTTCCTCTAGACTTACTCCGCGATCTCCCCTCCTACCAAAGTCCCTAACTTCTTTCGCTGCCCCTTCCCCATTTTTCCATTCGATAAACCCCCACCTTTACGCACGAACCCCTCTTTCCATTCACTGAACACTCCCCTCTCATCACTCACTGAAAAGGCCTTCCATCATTTTATTCACTGAACTTTCACCTCCTCCCCTTCCTTTGCAACTCACCCTCCCTTCTTTCCCAGTTACTGAGCCTTCTCTCCTTCACTAATCCAACCTCCTCCTCATTTCTTCACTGCAGTCTATTTGTTCTAACATGACAAACATCCCTAACCCATACCTACTCAGTTGATAGCAGCGTAGTCAGATTGGACAGTTGATTTGACTAGTAACCAAGGAGATTCTTTCATACATTATAATTACCTAAGGTTCATTGAATTTCATGCAGCTACGATCAAGTATACATGTTTAGAGAATGGTCCAGTTCTGTCAGGTGAAAACAAACCAATGTAAGTCGCATCTTTCCTCCTCGACCAAGCACAACGCTGTTCTTGCCCCTGCCATTCACTGAACCGCTAATCTCCCTCACCACTGTCTGAACCGGTTCTCCATATATAAACATTTTCATTCTGTGATGTATTCTCCCACTCACTAGCTCCCCCCCCCCATCACACACACACACACACACACACACACACACACACACACACCAGTCATTGCTACAGTGATCCTCCTTTCCACAAAACAAGTTTCTCTCTCTCTCTCTCTCTCTCTCTCTCTCTCTCTCTCTCTCTCTCTCTCTCTCTCTCTCTCTCTCTCTCTCTCTCTCTCTCTCTCTCTCTCTCTCCAGCTCAGTGAATCAGCAAACGATTAACATCATCATCATCATCATTATCATCATCCATCCAACAGGTCGCGACGCCAAGCTGTATCTATCTATTTATAGCCAAATGCCATAATCCCGCAATGAGTGGCAGTTTGTCTTTGACTTCTCGGGGAGGGGCACTAACCCTCCGCCAACCCATTTGTTGACACTCAGGGAACACGTTTGGGTTGGTTATACGGTTATCTCCCTACGTTGTAAATGGTTTCCTGCAGCGTTCAGGAAACCATTAGGCTTTCCCACCAGCAAATGATAAGGGCTCACCAGGTAGCAGCATAAGTGGAAGCCTGACAGTTGAGAAGGAATTCTGAGCTATCACCATTTATTTGTTATATGTCATAGTTTTCTGTCTGCATCATCATTATCATTATCATCATCATCAAATCGATCAGTTAGCATCACCACCATCATGTCGAACAGTACAGCGACGTATTTTTAAATATATACCGGCACTCTTTTCTAGCTTCCAACATATGATTTTGTTCAGTTTAGGAAGGTCGTCTCGTGGTGAAGGGGGTTAGAAACAAGCATCATTACACTCTTGAATACGATGACTTACGTTTTATCTTATTACAGTTACTGTCGAACAATCTCATTCAGCTTCGAAAACACATCGTAAGGCGACAGGAGTTACGTGGAAAAGTGCATGAGGAAAGACAACTTGGATTGGTGAGAAGGGGTGGAAATGGATGGTGACACAGATACTTGATGGCATCGTTAGTTGCTATCGTCATGCGTGAATCATGAGTTTAGGCGTCGGCTTGAAACGCTCCGTTATTGGCTTATCGTTGATGTCGGGAGATACTGTAGGTCCTGTCCTCTGCGATGTTCAAGTTGATCGTTCAAACAACCTCTCCTTCAAGATGTCGGTTTTCAGTACGGAGTTCTTCATTGTGCATTAGGAGGTAGTTTTCTGTTTTGTCGTGTAATATCAGTACAGAGGGAAGAATTCTTACAGAGATCATTTTTTCCGTATTTATCGGGGCAGTGCCGTCTGCAAGTGACCAGAGCACCCCTCCTTCCGCCTCCTGCTTCTCTCTCTCTTGCTCTGCTGCTCTTCAATTTGTCTGGCAGTAGGTGGAACTGCAGATCTTCAGTACATTCTACTTCGTAACTCACCGGCTCTCACATGCTTCTCCATCCTGTCCCTAAGTTTTGTTCGTGATTTACCCTCTCTACTCTCATCCTTTTCATTGCTGAACTTTCATTTATGCAAATGTTCCTAAACTTCCTTCCTCTTCCTCGGAAATTGGCTGTTCATTTGCAAGAAAAGGGCAACTGTAGCCTGGAGTCCAGCTGATTTACATCCAAATGACACTGGGACAACAACAACCTTCATTTAATCCGTCCGCCATAAGAAGTTTCCCGTGAACTAAAAAAAAATTGTATAATCATACAAAACGTTAATAAAAACTCTTTGTACAAAAGGAATCAATGAACGTTGTTTCTCGCCTTTCATTACAAAATATCTTCCTTAAGCTGAATAAAATGCTCTGACTGTGACAAAAGCCAAATGTAAAAGACATTGTTGTTGCTATTGGTGCTGTGGCCCCAGGCTGATCTGAACGTGAACCCGGTGGGCTGCGAGCAAAGTAACCCTTCTCCTGTAGTCCACCATCCTCCATTCGAGGACAGGGGAAAGAGCTGAGGGATATTTGTATATCTGAGCTGCCCCGCTGTCTGGTTATATTCAGTGCCATCACCTGAAGGCGTCCGTCTCCAGCATTTGACGTCCTCGTCCGTAAGGTAATAATCAGTATACCGTTTTCTATACGTTGCACACGACCCCACCACCTGCACCAATACCACCAACAGCAGAGATTCATGTTAATGAGCTTAATGTTTCTCTCTGTGGGTTGTAAATGGAGCGTGAGTAGTTTGTGGAGAGCGAGATTATGCTGACAGCCAGACAGTGTGATGGATGGTGTGGGCTGGCCAGTGGCGGGTAACACAAGAGGCGATGGAGTGGGGGAAGGGGAAGTAATTGCAGACCTGTAAATGCAAGGATACCGACTGATCTGTATATATTGTGATTTCATAATTTAAAAGCAGAGTATATTTTTGCTACCTGTTTCTTCTTATCCTTTTTCATTAGTTTTTAATACTGCTTGACGATTATATACTTTTTGGGCAAGGCTTCCCAAACTGCAGGATTTAATATTGACCATATCTTATCACTGCGGTCATTCCATAGAAGAATAAGGTTGTCTGGAGACAGAGTTAAGAAAGGGTTTTACGTACTGAAAGAGTTTATGGGTGGCGTGTTGGACGAGTGGGAATGTAGTGGGAGACGAGGAAGAAATGTCAGTAAATTCGAGGATAATGCCTGATTTAGGTCCAGTATGCTGTGAGGTGCGGGTAAGGTGATGTGCCCATTATGATGTGGCAGTGGTAAACCAGCTCTCCTGTCGGGCCCTGCTACGGATGTCGCTGATTGCACCGCGCAGTTGACCCTAGTGCGATGTGATGCGGTGTGGATCTGTCCCTTCTCCCCTTGTGGCTGAGATACGAATAAATGTGTGTTTGTGTGGATGAGTTAAATGGGAGGATGTCGTCCTGTCTCGGCTACCCCCCTTCTTTGTAGGAAGCAGCCTAGGTATACAGACAGATAAAGATGTGATATCGTAACCTTATCATACAATGTCATATTTTTCGTTTCATTCCTGCTATCGAAAGATTTACATTCTGCGAGAAAGAGGCCCTATGTCGAAGGCAATAACTAGCCCTTCCAGTCCGACAAGTCTCTCATAAACAGATTAAAACCGTCTAGGAATAGTGAGAATAAATGATGAAGTCATTTTACTGAGAGAGTAAATGAGTGCAATGTTAGACGATAGGAGATGTAGCGGGGCAGCCAGGAGGAAAATGTCAGTCTGTACATACAAAGATATGGATTAATTTACATGTACGGCATTCTGATTTCATAGTTTATCTTCCTTTGTTCCCTCCATCCCTCCTTCCCTCTCTCTCTCTCTCTCTCTCTCTCATTTTCGCAGGCAAAAAAAAAAAAAATCACAAATAAAGTTTATAGCTCCTTTAAGTCCGATTTTGTCTTAACAAGTCTTGTCGTGGGTACTGGTAGAAAAATTCCCTTGAGTGAAGATAAGATCGTGAGTGAAGGACGTTGGAGCAGAGTAATGTCTTACTATTAAATGAGTGATATCATTTTTAGGTTAATGACAAGTTTTATGGAGTGACGGTATACGGTTTAGAGAGAGAGAGAGAGAGAGAGAGAGAGAGAGAGAGAGAGAGAGAGAGAAGGAGAGAGAGCCATATCTATATCATAATGATCTGATTTCTGTATATATGATTGTTACCTTAGCAAACGGCGCAACGTAAAGCAATTTTTGTTAGAGCAAAGTACCATCTGACTTGAAGAATAAAACAATTTTCAGTCCAATCGGGCCACCAGTTCCCGAGTTATGACTCATTTCTGGGCTTTTGGCATCGAGTAGAGGCCGCTAGTTTGGCATCGAGTAGAGGCCGCTAAAGGCGGATCAGTTTCTTCGTGGGCATTGAAGTTACTGTTATAAATATGTATATCATAATGAATCGATTTCTGTATGTTTGTTGGTTTGTTTGTTACCGTAACACAGCAAAAACGGAGCAACGTAGCGCAATTTATTTTAGACCACTGTACCGTTAAAATGCTCAGACTTGAAAATTAAAACGATTTCCGGTCCAATCGAGCGACCAGTTCCCGAGTTATGACCCATTTCTGTCCTTGATACTGAGGGGGAAAGGCTGCCGATGACGGGCTTAAAGTAAGTAAAGAAAATGCCGTTTTCTTTCGAACTCATGCCAGCATCATCCATCATTAATCTTCCTCACACCTGTCTCTCGTTATCAGTATTGCAACAATCACTCGGGAAGCAATTATACGCAAAAGGAGAGTCCTAGTAAAAGAGATTTTGTACAAGACAAGTAAAAAATCTGAAAGCACGTGAAATATAATGCTTCTTTTCTTTGTAGGAAGAGAGCATTACCAGCATCCTGTACACATACAATACATATACATACACACACATATACGTACATACTGGATGGATGTCACATTGAGAATATTCTGCGATGCTCTTTTTTTCACTCTGTTACCAGACTTTTGGCTCACCCAGTAGCTCATTCCTGCTAGTACCCTAAGTCTCACAGAAACATACACACATGTAAACACACTCAGTCACACTTTACATACAAGTACAATACGTAGATAACCAGTAAAGTGCGCTCTGTGAGCGTGTGATGAGAGAGCGAACGATTGTACATCTCCGGACAGATGAAACGGCTACACCCCATCCACCAGCGACTTGGTTTGGGTCTCAGTGGTTCTGGTAACAGTTGCAGGTGGAGGGAGGGGGGATGTGGGAGGGTGAGGAGGGGAGAAATGTGGGCGGAGTTATATAGGGGGTAGTGTGGGAGGGTGAAGAAGTAGCACAGTCTGGCTAGTGGGAGGGGGAGACGAATGGTTAGGTAGCGGAGACGAGAGTCTGCTGGAGGGTAAGACAGGTGAGTGTGATTAGATGAAAAGAAATTACAAAAAATAAATTATTATAATATCTGCTGCATATATTGCATTTTATCTACTAAATAAAAACACTGTCTATTATTCACCACCGTATTTGGGTATCCTACTCATTATTATTATCCTTTGGATATTAGGCAATAAATAAAGATATTGGACGGTCTTTCGGACCCGAACCAATTTTTTCATAACTTTTTTCTTCAGCTATTTCCGTATTCCTATTATCATCGTGCTTGAAGTCCCCCTTTTTATCACTTTCTCCTACGCCCTAAATTTTTTTTAGGCATAAGGCAGTTTAACTTTCTCTTTAAATAACCATATTTGTCAACAAATATTCCTTTCATTAATCTATTTAATTACCTGTTTTTTTCAATATGCATTTGTCTAATAATGGGTGTTACACCTTAATTGGCGCCGCTATTTGACGTTTTGAATAAATTTGGTCTAAATTTACGCATATATTGCAGTCTCTCTCAAGTAGGCTGGCAACCTCACACATCCTCCCCCCTGTTTTCTCCTTCTCTCGCTACCCGTTCCCTCCTTTCCTTTTGTAGTACTGTTTATCTATTCTTTCTCATATTTTTAACCTCATTGCTTCTTACAAACTTTTAGTGCCTTAGGAATTTCTCCCTTATCACCTACAGTCCTACTACATGAAAGTGGAAAAAACTGCCATCGAGAAAAGAATAACTGGAAATTTATGGCGAAGGTTACGATATTAGTTATTTAGAATGAAAGTGTTGGCAGATACGCATTCTTGACGTGATTATCGCAGCCACAGCATTTCGCCTTCATAAAACAGAAGGACTATAGGTTTCATGCATTACCTCCTTACGTCCAGCATTACTGTGCAGAACGCCATGTATAACACATTAAGGACCACAAGGACAGTACTGGTAGTCATCGTGATTCTCATGAATCTCTCCATGGGCTATTGAAAACAGTGCTTTATGCTCAACTTCAGAATTATGTTCTCATCATGGCAATGATAGGCAAAGATAATAAAAACAATATATACAACCAAATTATCATTTATTATACAACAAAGCTCAAACTGCCTCCGTGCTACCTGAAAAAAATTAAATACCTGATCATATATATATATATATATATATATATATATATATATATATATATATATATATATATATATATATATATGGATGATGCCATGTCGTAGCGCTTAAGGGAATAACAGGGATGACGACGGTGATAATTGTCGCAAGGGAACGAGATGAAAGGAAAATTTTCTCTACCTGAAGTAAATTCTAATGGACAGTAGTATTTCGAGACCCCGTTTATTGACAATAATTTTTATAGAATTGCATGTCGCCGTTATTGCGTCTCGGAACATTTCGGTAGATGATATAACTGATATAAATTGATAAATGGGTAGAGAGATATCCTTATCGTCTATATTACGTGATAAGTATGATATAGTAATGATAATCTGTCCTGATAGAGTAAATCTTGCTGTGACGGAAGGGTATTTGTAAAGCGAACTAATTTATACCACAGACTGTATCAGAAGTGTTTCTTCTTCGTAAATTGAAGCTCGATGAATACTCTAGACTGTATGCCAGGAAGAAGGTGACCTTGGTGTTTCTTATGAGGGATCCGGTTCGTGGCATAGTATGGAGGATGCTTAGAGCTCAAATTTATCAAACAGATAGTATCCTCGTAACTGGCCACCTCTTCACTCACTTCCTGAAACTCAGACATGGAGTACCGGGGTGAGAATAACGCCATAATGACTAATACACCACAAACACATGGACATTTATACATCAACGAGAAACGACTGTGGTTCACTTGTATTTTCTATTGACTGCAATAAACACCGTTACTCAGGGCAGACCACCAGTTCCATGTTTTGTCAGTATATACTGAGATGAATGATTCTAACCGAATCAGGTAGATCCTCTCCGTCAACTGAGACAGTGGCATACTGACATGTGAATTAATTGTCATGTCTGGTTATTCTTTAGAAACAGTAAAAAAAAAAAAAATGACTTTTTGTTTACCTGTAGAAACAAATAAAATAGTAGTTAGAGGACAAACTTGTGCCACGTGAAACTATGCGAAGTCGTTAGGTTTCATGCCATGAACAGAGGATCATGTATTTAATTTCTTCAGGTTACATGTGATTGTGTGAGCTGGTTACACCGTTGAGACTGCAGCAAGGAGGCAGTTTGAGCTTTGTTGTATAATAAATGATAATTTGGTTGTATATATTGTTTTTATTATCTTTGCCTATCATTGCCATGCTGAGAACATAATTCTGAAGTTGAGCATAAAGCACTGTTTTCAATAGCCTATGGAGAGATTCATGAGAATCACGATGACTACCAGTACTGTCCTTGTGGTCCTTAATGTGTTATACATGGCGTTCTGCACAGTAATGCTGGACGTAAGGAGGTAATGCATGAAACCTATAGTCCTTCTGTTTTATGAAGGCGAAATGCTGTGGCTGTGATAATCACGTCAAGAATGCGTATCTGCCAACACTTTCATTCTAAATAACTAATATCGTAACCTTCGCCATAAATTTCCAGTTATTCTTTTCCCGATGGCAGTTTTTTCCACTTTCATGTAGTAGGACTGTAGGTGATAAGGGAGAAATTCCTAGGGCACTAAAAGTTTGTAAGAAGCAATGAGGTTAAAAATATGAGAAAGAATAGATAAACAGTACTACAAAAGGAAAGGAGGGAACGGGTAGCGAGAGAAGGAGAAAACAGGGGGGAGGATGTGTGAGGTTGCCAGCCTACTTGAGAGAGACTGCAATATATGCGTAAATTTAGACCAAATTTATTCAAAACGTCAAATAGCGGCGCCAATTAAGGTGTAACACCCATTATTAGACAAATGCATATTGAAAAAAAACAGGTAATTAAATAGATTAATGAAAGGAATATTTGTTGACAAATATGGTTATTTAAAGAGAAAGTTAAACTGCCTTATGCCTAAAAAAAATTTAGGGCGTAGGAGAAAGTGATAAAAAGGGGGACTTCAAGCACGAGGGATAATAGGAATACGGAAATAGCTGAAGAAAAAAGTTATGAAAAAATTGGTTCGGGTCCGAAAGACCGTCCAATATCTTTATTTATTGCCTAATATCCAAAGGATAATAATAATGAGTAGGATACCCAAATACGGTGGTGAATAATAGACAGTGTTTTTATTTAGTAGATAAAATGCAATATATGCAGCAGATATAATATTTCATTTTTTGTAATTTCTTTTCATCTAATCACACTCACCTGTCTTACCCTCCAGCAGACTCTCGTCTCCGCTACCCAACCATTCGTCTCCCCCTCCCACCAGCCAGACTGTGCTACTTCTTCACCCTCCCACACTACCCCCTATATAACTCCGCCCACATTTCTCCCCTCCTCACCCTCCCACATCCCCCCTCCCTCCACCTGCAACTGTTACCAGAACCAGTGAGACCCAAACCAAGTCGCTGGTGGATGGGGTGTAGCCGTTTCATCTGTCCGGAGCTGTACATATGCCTATCATTATAATTTCATCTTGGTGTAAACTTTCAACAATTTTGTGGTGCGGTAGTTGATGAATAACAGGAAAATAATTGAGCTAAAACATTTACTTTCTCATTTTTCTCTCTCACCTTTTCCCTCTGGAAGTATATAGAGCAAGGTGCCACGGCATTTATCACATGCTCAATGTTCAGTTCTCCGCTCCCAACTTGCCCTGCCAATGAACTACGTCGGTAAATGCTTGGCTATTGATCGAATGATAAACCCAGAAATGGGGCAATTACCCTTGCTATATAACTCCCTAAACAAAGAGAAAACGTTCATGAAAAATTATAAGCATAATATCCGATATTTAATTGTTAGAATTCACGCAAGAAAACATAGTGTTACAACAGATAATCTTTTTAAATCGATTTCATAGTGAAGCACGTCAACTGAAGCGCTCGGTACATTCCCTTGGAATGCTAGGATTCCAAGGGGTTTCTTTGGTGTCATGAGTGTACATATATATATATATATATATATATATATATATATATATATATATATATATATATATATATATATATATATAAGGTATTTATTGAGTGTATCTACTACCTGCTCAAATAATCTCTTCTCTGTCTCACATAGTAGAAAAATTATAAACTTCTAAAAACCATCGCAGTCAGGCAGAGCTGGGTCGTGTTGGGCCGCTCATTTCTCAGCTGTAGGTAAACATCACATTGCTCATTGCGTTTGCTCACTCGTAACCACATGTATACACAAGAGCTCCCACATACACTGCCGTACCCTACGCACATGCAGTTTATTCACAAACATAACAGACACAAGCATGAACTAACAGCACACAAACTTTGCAACATACATACACATACAAAACAACCCGAGACACACACACACACACACACACACACACACACACACAAATATATCTACCTGTCTATCTATATCTATATCCATATGTATGAATGCAATAGCACATGAGCAGGTGACGACAAATTCGTTGTGTAAATCGGAGGAAAATGAAATGAAGAAGACTACCAAGCTTTCGTCTCTGTTTCAATACATCTTCAGGATGAATCTTAAAGATGTCTCTAAATAGCGACGAAAGGTTGCTGGTCCTCTTCATTTGATTTTCCTGTGAGTTGCACAACAACTATATGTACTGTATGTATGTTTGTACACACACACACACACACACACACACACACACACACACAGACACACACACACACACACACACACACACACACACATTTAAGAAACTAAACTCCTCTCCATGTATGGGTAAGCAGAGGATGTACCTATATAAAAGGTTGGGGGGGATATAAGTAAAACAGTAAATTAGGAAGGAAAGTAAGGCAGGAAGACTTTTAGGGGACGAGCATCAAAGTATTAGTGTGTGTGTGTGTGTGTGTGTATGTGTGTGTGTGTGTGTGTGTGTGTGTGTGTGTGTGTGTGTGTGTGTGTGTGTGTGTGTGTGTGATGACGGCTGTACGGGGGATCAGGGAAGGTTCTCCCACCTCTTGCTTTTTGTTCATTATTTTTTTTTTTTAATGAACTGATTAGAACTATTAAAGAATGATGTCAACATGAAAGATTTCTAGATTGGTTACACATGGGGTCGTTAATTGACGATACAATCATATTATCAAGAAGTAAGCAAAACATGTATATTAATTTGAGAATACTGAAAGACTTTTGTCACGCATATGGTATGAAAATAAACAATGAAAAAAATATTTTGTGTGTGTGTGACTAATGATGAGGGCATGGATGCGGGAACTTTTAGGTGGACTTGGGTTCACGTGCGATGGTTTTGTGTCCACCGTGGTTAAAGTCCACGACAAGAGCAAACTGTCACGTACTTAAATTTGTTAGTAAAAACGAACAACAGTGTGCCAATTACTGTGATGCGACGGGACTTTTACCCAGCTCTTGCGTCGTCCCTCATGTGCTATACAATTGTGAGTCATTGGTGGGTGCTGACGTTAAGCCTGGCGTCAAGCTTTATAACTGGGCTTTTAGGGATGAGGAAGACGACTTCTTATCTTGTATGACATGCAGAATCACGCTACCCGTCGCTACCCGACCTTGTGAAATAAAGGCAACTTAAATTCTTTCATAAAATGTGGGAAGAAAGATCTGATACGGGCGGTGATCCACTGTCATTCGCAATAAAGGTAGTCGCCAACGCCAACACAAGCAGGGGAAGATACCTATATTGTCTGGTGCATGACGAAGTCCCACGTACTTCTGCATTGATCGAAAACGTTCAGAATTCTGTAGAAGAGTCAAATGCATCGAGGTGTGGCGTGTACAAAGATATTAATCCTACCTTAGCGACATGTTTACACACAAAACATGCAATTAATGAGTTCCGCAAGCTAGAGTTCAGGAGGTTCTGAGTATCGGGTCACAGCCTAGTGGTAGAGACGGGGCGCTGGAACAGGCGCGGGCGTTGCCGTCTACCATTTGAGGAACGACTGTAGCTGTGACACGGTGGAGTGATGCAGACTGAGAGGCACACAGCGGAGGAGTGTGTCCTCACCCAACATCTCAGGGGTACATAATGATTGCAGCACTCTTGAGAAATCGTTTCTGACTTTACAAATGAGATAATGTGCAATATTATCCATGATGTTCTACATGTGTATAAATGATATCAGTGATTAATTATTTGTATAACGTTCATACAGAGATATGGTGCAGTTTTAGAAAAGTATTTTGTAAAGAATTGTAGATTAAGGGTTATGAATCTCAGATGAGTTGTTCACTTAAAGGTGATATATGATAATTATTACTATTATGGACTGCAGTTACTTAAATAATATATGTAGTATATATTTTATTGTTTATCATATTGTATTCTGTAACCAAAATTATTGTAAGCTGTGGTCAGTAAACTATCTGTATCTGTGTGTGTGTGTGTGTCTGTGTGTGCACCCACGCTTCCTGAAAGGGGTTATTAAACCAAACAGCTGTAACGTAAGGGAATTTGACGCCACTAAGCCAAGCAGTTCATTACTTCTCACTACAGAAAACTTTTCTTGATTGGCACCAGGACGTATGAGAAAAGTTTTTATATCACTCTTCTTCTTCTTCTTTCATACCTGTCAAACAAATACTGTGGGTGGAACGAAGCAGCTTGGACTTCAGCCCTACAGCCAAACCTCCTCATATTTCCCCTCGCCTAGCAGTGAAGAAAGATTCTGGTCTGACCCTGGCAATGCACAAGGGGGTTCCAGTTCTCTACACAGTGTATATATTGTACTTTACCTGTAAGACAGCCCACAGGTACAGCCACTTACCTGTGGACTGTGGGTCTGTTCTGCCTGACAGACAGGGTATGAGCAATAACAACAGGAACAATAAAACACACATACAGACCCTGAAGGTTGCTAGAACACTTCATCCCTCATGCAATTATCATCACAGACATCCTTTCCCCCCTCTTTCTTCTCGAGCATGTGGAACAGTAATTTCTGGCCGTCACTCTCCTGCTCTCAAATTGAACCGAATATGATCGGTTGCTCTTGTGTGTATTGTACGCCGTTTTTTCGTGGTTAGCGATATTTGTGTGTGTGTGTGTGTGTGTGTGTGTGTGTGTGTGTGTGTGTGTGTGTGTGTGTGTGTATTGGAAGGTGGCGAGTGTGTGAAAATGAGCATGAGTGTGTGTGTGTGTGTGTGTGTGTGTTGTTACGGAACAGAGAAAGATAATGTACAGTTTAAGTGAGAATACTAAAAGTCACTACTGTCCCGTAAAGTTCCAGGTTCAAAACAAAAGAGTTAGGTAAAATTACAAGTTAAAGTTTAATGCTCAAACTAACAACAAAACATTCAGGACTCATAAGGATAATGTAATAGCAAAAAACAGGTCAAATACATGGTCAACTGCAATAGCCTCTATTAACACGAAATTAGCAAGAGTAAATTTATCTAAGTCAGCCCTGATAAAATGAAAATACACCAGGTAATGCTCAGTTAATGCAAGATAAATTATTACAGATACAAACTATTATCAAAAATGACTGACATAAAACCCAACATCAATCAAAAAACCTCACTAGGCCCAAGATTCAACCTTATGCTACACAGTACAAGAAAAAATACAACAGTTATACTCAAATTACACACAGCTGCTAGATGTTTGGAGATTTCTTGAGCACTCACAATAATAATATCTGTACAGGGGAGGACAGAGATGTGAACAAAATGAGGAGCAGATCTAAGTGGCAATGATGCAGAGACTGAGCTCATTATATAGGGGCCGGCAGAGCTTGATACAACTTGTAAGAAGGACGCGCAAATGAAGCCATGGGGACAAAGAGCTGAAAATCCTGCTCTGAACTACAGAAATGACGACTTACTCTACTATAACGGTAGAAGGGGGGAACTGAGGCAGAACACGCTCGTGATCAAACATGCAGCATACTGTGCGTTAAAATTACACAAAGGATGATGAAATCATAGGCTATGTAACACCTCCCCACAAAGAAAAATAAATTTACAAAGGAAATTTATTATTACTCTAAAACAATCTGTCTAAAGTCTAGATAAACAATCTGCAATAACATTTTCTTTCCCCTTGACATGTTGTATGTCTAATGAATACTCCTGAAGAAGTAGACTCCATCTTGTCAATCTGATTTTTATCTTTAAACTTACTAAGGAATTTCAGTGGGTTATGATCGATATAAATGACTATGGGGTCAAAACCAGAACACAAATAAAATGAAAACTGCTGTAAACCCAAAATCAAGGCCAAAAGCTCTTTCTCAATAGTTGAGTAGTTCTTTTGAGGTGGAGTGAACTTCTTACTGTAATAAGATACAGGATGTTCAATACCCTGATCATCCTCTTGCAGCAAAACAGCCCCAGCTCCTGTATCACTTGCATCAACAGCCATCTTAAAAGGCTTAGCAAAATTTGGAGTAGCGAGCATTGGCTGACTTAATAGAATAGGTTTAAGTTTGTTGAAAGAGGATTCACAGTTATCGGTCCAGACAAATTTAACTCCCTTTTTCAGTAGGTCTGTAAGTGGTGATACAAGAATAGAAAAGTTAAGAAAAAATCTCCTGTAATAACCTACCATTCCCAAAAATCTTTGTAGCTCTTTCCTACTTTTAGGACTGGGAAGATCACTTATAACCTGAACCTTAGGTCCTGGTGGTGCAACATGTCCATCACCAATTACATACCCAAGGTACTGAACTTTAGCTTGACCAAACTCACACTTTGATAAATTAGCTACAAGATTAGCCTGAACTAAACGGTCAAGAAATTTACTGACATGGCATAGATGATCTTTCCAGTTGTCACTGAAGATTAATACATCATCAATATAAACAACACACCCTGCCAAACCCTCTGTTACAACATTCATGAGCTTCTGAAATGTGGCTGGTGCATTCTTCATACCATATGGCATTACCGAACATGCAAAAGCCTTTCCTAGTGTTACAAAACATGAGATCTCCCTAGCACGTTCAGTCATAGGTACTTGCCATTATCCCTTTAACAAATCAAACTTACTTATGTACCTAGCCTTTCCGATCTTGTCTATGCAATCTTCCACGTGAGGGAGAGGATAAGTGTCTGTTTTGGTTATCTGATTAACACGTCTGTAGTCGATGCAAAGCCTCTGTGACCCACCTGGCTTAGGGACTAGAGTGACAGGAGAACTCCACTCGCTCTGACAGGGCTCAATCATCTTGTGGTCCAACAGGTAGCCAAGCTCCTTCTGGATGAGAGGAACTTTCACTGGGTTCACACGGTAAGGAGGCAGTTTAATTGGCTTTGCGTCTCCAACCTCGACATCATGCATCAACACAGTAGTTCTTCCTGGAGTGGCACGGAACACTTGCGGGTACTCCTGCAGTAATGCCGAAAACTCCTACCTTCCTCGGGAGGTCGATGAGAAAGCTTAGTCTGGAGATCATTCATGATATCAGGATTCTTCCCCAAACTATCACTCAGGCTCATACTGCATGGGAGAGCTTCACTTGCAGACTCGGGTGGAACAGCTACAGTGCAGACTGGATTATTTTCGTCCCGCCTGTGATATAACTTTAGCATGTTGATGTGACATAGTTGCTTGCTCTTTCTACGATCTGGTGTGGCGATGACATAGTTGACATCACCGAGTTTCTTCTTCACGAAATAAGGACCACTAAACTTGGCTTGAAGAGGTTGCCCATGCACTGGTAGCAGAATCAAAACCTGATCTCCTGGCTGAAAGTGGCGTAACCTGGACTTCTTATCATACCAAGTCTTCATCTTCTCCTGAGCAGCTCCTAAATTCTCTCTCGCCAGCTGTAAAGCAGTGGACAGCCGTTCTTTGAACTTCATCACATACTCCAGCAGGTTGACGTCATCTTCCTCCAACAGCCAGCATTCCTTGAGTAACTTAAGGGGTCCTCTTACTTCATGGCCAAACAGTAGTTCAAAAGGTGAGAAGCCCAGTGATTCATTTGGAGATTCTCTTGCGGCAAATACAAATGGAAGACCTTTGTCCCAGTCTTTCTGATGTTCCAAACAGTATTTCTAGAGCATCGATTTGAGTGTTTGATGATATCTCTCCAACGCTCCTTGGGTCTGGGGATGGTAAGCTGAAGACGTGATCTGGGTGATGCCCAACTCTTTCAGAGACTGCTTGAAAACATTTGACATGAAATTACTTCCCCGGTCTGACTGTACCTCCTTGGGCAGACCAAACTTTGTGAAGAACCCTAGCATTTCCTTAACCACGTTCTTTGCTGAGATATTTCTAAGTGGAATGGCTTCAGGATAACGAGTAGCCATATCAATCAGGGTCAACACATAAGAAAATCCTGAGGAAGTCTTAGGAAGAGGGCCCACAATATCCACCAACACACGGGTGAAAGGCGCCTCAAAAGGAGGAATGGGAACTAGAGGTGCAACCTTTTCGGTCTGATTACACTTCCCCACAACTTGACAGGTGTGACAAGACTTACAATACCAGGAAACATCTCTGAAGATACCTGGCCAGTAGAAGTGTTTCAAAATGCGTGCCACAGTCTTCCTCACTCCAAGGTGTCCTGCCAAACTGGAATCATGAGCCACTCTAATGATATCCTGCCTACAAACACGAGGGATGACAACTTGATGTACAACCTCCCATTCACAGTCGGCTGATGCTGTTGGGGGTCTCCACTTCCTCATAAGCACTCCTGACTTTACATAATAACAAGTAGAAGCACCGGCTGACTCTTCTTCACTGTAAACAGAGTTAGCTAGACCTATCAACTCAGGGTCAGCAACCTGCAGCTCAACCAACTCTTGACGAGACAAATTATCAACACTACGGGGTACTGCCTCATCTGGTGAGTGGTCCAAATTAGCAAGAAAAGTGTCAGCTAGGATAACATCATCATCATCATTATCCTCTAAATCACCAGTAACTTTAGACTTAGCCCTAGTGACAGCACATGCAGGGAACACATCAGGGACATCACAATCCTGGGTCGCAGCCACTGGCTCACTAGACAACTGAGGAGCTGGACACACTTGACTTCCACCAATATCATTTCCAAGTAAGAAAGTTACACCTGACATTGGGAGTGTCTCAACCAACCCAACCATTACGGAACCATTAACAAAACCAGACTCTAAATTCACTCTGCGCAGAGGGACAGAGAAATAATTATTCCCTACACCTTGTAAGATTACAGTTTCATCAGAGGAATTAACATTAGAGCCTAGAACACTGGTCAGCATAAGGGATTGGCAAGCACCTGTATCATGAAATATTTTAACTGATTTCCTGTCATTACTGTCCAGAGGACTGACAAAACCATCAGACAGGAAATTAGCACATGAACTCTTGAGAGTGTCACCCACGTTACTGCTCAAAAGAGGAGCTCCATCATGAGAATTTAAGTTACCCCTCAAAGCAGGTTCAGTTAACTCAGTTAAAGAATTCTGGGAACTCTCAAGAGTGGACACTAGACCAATTGACTGAATATTTAAAGACTCCTTTTTGTTCACATCACGCTGTCTCCTGAAACATTTCTCCGTAGTATGACCAAGCTTACTACAATAAGTACATTTACTTTTCTGAAATCTAGAGGTGAAGCTGGTATTTACTTCCTGAGAAACATCATCTTTATTCTCTTTCCTGTTACCTGTACTCTGAGTAGAGGCAACGTACTTACTCTCAGCTTTCCTTTTTTCTTTATAATATCTCTTGTGAGTGAGAACATATTCATCAGCTAAAACTGCAGCATCAGACAAATTATCTATTCTTTTCTCATCAAGATACAGGCTTACATCTTTATTAATACACCTTTTGAAGTCCTCCAGCAAAATCATCTGCTTAAATTTACCAAAATCAGAATCCACATTCTTAGAATTTAACCACTGCTCTAACAGATCTTCTTTGATTTTTGCATACTCAACATGGGATTGCTTATCTTGCTTGTAAGTTGTCCTAAATTTTACTCTATAGGCTTCAGGAACAAGCTCATAGGCCTTAAGAATCAAGCTCTTAACTACATCATAATTATCAGATTGATCCTGAGGCAAAGATGCATAAGTTACTTGAGCTTTACCGGTGAGAACAGTTTGAAGGAGTACTGGCCAATTCTGTTTGGGCCAATTAAAACCTGTAGCTACCCTCTCAAACAACTGAAAATACTTTGTTAAATCAGATTCATTAAAAGGAGGGACAAGTTTAACATTTTTAGCCACATCAAAATCATCAGAGCTAGATGATCCAGTTCCACCTTGTTTCATGCGATACTCATGGTCTGCCTGAATCCTAGCAATTTCAACTTGTGCCTCAGCCTCTTTAGAAAGGGCCTGAAATTCAGCCTCCTTAGCACGAGACTCCTGCAGGGCTAGCTGTAACTTAGCTAATTCAATCTGCGTTTGCTCATTTGAAGGAGTTACATTAAACAAGCTTTCATTAATCATGTCAACAATTTGATCTTTAGAATGATGAGAGCGAACAGCAATTCCCAATTGTTGAGCAACGAGCTTAAGTTCATTCTTTGTTCTGTTTTCTACATCACACACTGTTTGCACATTTGACAAAAAATCTTTGGCTTCATCAAGTGTAGTAATAGTAGACATCATGAATAAGTAACAGTCACAAAATATCAAGCAATATCCTTATGATAATATTCTGAATATCCTGATAAGAGGTCGCCAAATTTATGTTACGGAACAGAGAAAGATAATGTACAGTTTAAGTGAGAATACTAAAAGTCACTACTGTCCTGTAAAGTTCCAGGTTCAAAACAAAAGAGTTAGGTAAAATTACAAGTTAAAGTTTAATGCTCAAACTAACAACAAAACATTCAGGACTCATAAGGATAATGTAATGGCAAAAAAACAGGTCAAATACATGGTCAACTGCAATAGCCTCTATTAACACGAAATTAGCAAGAGTAAATTTATCTAAGTCAGCCCTGATAAAATGAAAATACACCAGGTAATGCTCAGTTAATGCAAGATAAATAATTACAGATACAAACTATTATCCACACACACCACAAAGCCAGTCAGGAGACAGGACGTGTGTGCTGGGCATTCCCCAGGTCCTGTCCTCCCCACTTACTGCTTTTTAATCAGCCCATACACCACTGACCGGGCTAATGTATGGCCCGGCCTGCAATATATGTGCAGGGAATCTTTCAACAACAACAACAACAACTATTATCAAAAATGACTGACATAAAACCCAACATCAATCAAAAAACCTCACTAGGCCCAAGAATCAACCTTATGCTACACAGTACAAGAAAAAATACAACAGTTATACTCAAATTACACACAGCTGCTAGATGTTTGGAGATTTCTTGAGCACTCACAATAATAATATCTGTACAGGGGAGGACAGAGATGTGAACAAAATGAGGAGCAGATCTAAGTGGCAATGATGCAGAGACTGAGCTCATTATATAGGGGCCGGCAGAGCTTGATACAACTTGTAAGAAGGATGCGCAAATGAAGCCATGGGGACAAAGAGCTGAAAATCCTGCTCTGAACTCCAGAAATGACGACTTACTCTACTATAACGGTAGAAGGGGGGAACTGAGGCAGAACACGCTCGTGATCAAACATGCAGCATACTGTGTGTTAAAATTACACAAAGGATGATGAAATCATAGGCTATGTAACAGTGTGTATGTGTGTGTGTGTGTGTGTGTGTGTGTGTGTGGTGTAATAATTAATGTATGATTGTCTCATGTATGTATGGGACTGGTTGATAATGCCAGAGAGATGTATGGCCGACTAGATATGAACAGGAATGTATAAGGGTAACAGAGGATGTGTGTGTGTGTGTGTGTGTGTGTGTGTGTGTGTGTGTGTGTGTGTGGTCTTTCCCTGACAATTGCCAAAGAAACTTCCTCTTCTAAATTTTGAAAATCGTCACTTGGGGTCATCATTCTCACATCGTGTAGTGTAAAAAGAAGTCTTACTGAAGCCTTTTCTTCAGCTGTTCCCGGCGTCAAGACAACAAGGGCGCCATTATTTCAGTTAGGGGCGAGTCATGGCAACAAAGATGCCGATGTGCCCAAACTTGACAGTGATCTTAATTTTTCCTCCCTTACATCCCAAGTCTCAGGTTAAATGCTGATCTGAAATTTACTGCCACCTCCCTTCCTCTCTCCCTCCCCCTCTCCCTCTCTCTCTTGGCTCAACCCTCGCCTCCATTCCGACACACATGACGCCGGAGATGCTAATGGTTGGGTGTGGGTAGGGAGAAGGCGTGGAGGAAAACTGCGAATGAGGTGAAATTATGGAGGGAAGAACATGAGTGACAGACCTGGTATGTCAGGAGGGAGTAGTTATGAGTGGCGGTCGAGCAATAATGAAGCTTTTCCTTTTTTCTTCCAGGTTACTGTAAATGAGCTCTGAGATTGGACCTTCGACAACAGGCAGATAAACGACAGACTAACAGACAGATATAAGGACGAATTAGCACATACACAGGCACAGAAATGTGTGGGAATATGGTACGTGTTTAATCATGACTATGAAAATACTTTGGTAGAAATATCGATCAGCGGAAGAGAGAGTTATATGTAGAAAGAAAGAGAGGGGTGAAAACATTAGTAAGAGAGAGTAAGAAGAGAGTGGAAGAGGAATTTGGAAGGAATTTCAATGTAAATTGGAGGGACTGTAAGAAAATGTTCTGGAAAGAGGTGAAGAGAGTAAGACAGGGTGGAAGTGAAGTTAGCAGGGGAGTGAAAGATAAAAATGGTAGATTACTAGTGGAGAAGGGAGAAAAAGTGAGCAGATGGAGAGAACACTTAAAGGAATTGTTGAACATAGAGGATGGAAGTAATGCGAGTATAAGTGGCTGGGGAATGGCTGGGAGAAGAAGGGAGGTGAGAAGACAGGAAGAAATCAGTAGGATAGAAGCTGTGGAAGCAATGAAGAAAGTTAAATTGAGGAAAGCCCCAGGAATTGATGGAGTGTGTGGCGAAATGCTGAAGTATAGGGGAGAGATAGTAGTAGAATGGATGTGGAAGATGTGCAGATTGGCCTGGGAGGAAAGTAGAGTCCCGGAGGATTGGAAGTCAGGTATAATTATTCCCTTGTACAAAGGAAAAGGGGAAAAAGAAGCGTGTGGTAATCATAGGGGCATTTGTCTTCTTAGTATAATAGGAAAGTGCATGGTAGGATACTTATTGACAGAGTTAGAGAAAGAACAGAGAAATTAGTTGGAGAAGAACAGGGAGGCTTTAGGAAGGGAAGAGGTTGTGTAGATCAGATATTCATTCTTAGATCTTTAGTGGAAAAGTTTCTAGAGAAGGGAAAGAATTTGTATGCGATTTTCATGGATTTGGAGAAAGCATATGATAGGATCGATAGACAAGGATTAGGGAAAGTATAAAGAATATATGGAGTAGATGGGAAGTTGTTGAATGCTGTGAAGAGTATGTATGATGGTGCTAAGGCTGCAGTGCGTGTGGATGGTGAACTGAGTGAATTTTTCTCTTTGGAGGTTGGGCTGAAACAGGGATGTGTCATGTCTCCATGGTTGTTCAATCTGTACATGGATGGGGTAATAAAAGAGGTACAAGGTAGGGTAGTGGATGTTGGAGTGGCCCTGGTGAGAGAGGATAGTGTTTGGAAACTCCCTGTACTGTTGTTTGCAGATGATACTGTGTTGTTGAATGAAGAAGAAGGGGAGCTGCAAGGCTTGGTGGATGAGTTTGGGAGAGTGTGTAAGAAACGGAATCTAAAGGTGATGTAGGGAAGAGTAAAGTGATGGTCTTTGAAAGAGGTGAAGTCAGTGAATGTACAGCGAGGTTGGATGGTGAGGAATTGGAAAATGTGAGTACGTTTTAGTACTTGGGTAGTGTGATGAGTAAGGATGGAGGTTTGAAGGGTGAAGTGCTTTAAAGGGTACAGCAGGGAAGAAAGGTTGCTGGTTCCTTGAAAGCAGTGATAAGAAACAGGGAAGTGAGCATGGAAGTGAAAAAGTTGCTACATGACAGTATTGTGATACCAACTCTAACGTATGGAAGTGAAGCTTGGACGTTGGTGGAAGGACACAAGTCAAGAGTGAGAGCAGTGGAAATGAGTTATTTAAGAGGAGCCTGTGGAGTCACATGGAGAGATAGGCTGACACATGAGGATATAAAGGGGCGTTGTGATGTGGATGTGGATGTGATAAGAAGCGTTAGGAGGAACACATTGAGGTGGGTTGGTCATGTGGAGAGGATGGAGAGTGAAAGACTGACGAAGAGAGTGTATGTGAGTGAGGTGGAGGGGGGGGAGAGGCCGAGGATGAGATGGAGGAATGGGATGGAGAGGTACTGTATATGAGAGAGGTGGGTGTGAGTTGGGAGCAGGGCAGTGAAATGGCGGGGAACAGGGCGACTTGGAGGCAATTGGTTTGTGGCCACCCCGAACGGGATTGAGGCGTCTGGCAATAGCTAGATAGATAGAGTCTGTATATCTATTTATCTGTCTATTTATTTCTCTGCCTACCAATGTAACTGCCTGTTTGTCTGTCTGCCTATCGATCTATCCATCTGTCTGTTTATCTAACGCTCTGGTTACTTGTTTATATGTCTGTCTGTCTGTCTGTCTAACTGGAGTAATAAATCCAGATCGTTGAGTAGGGTGAAGGTAAGCATCTCTCGTGTCACCGATAATATCTTTCACTTTCTGCCATCCCCTCCCCGCAAAAACTTCTCCCTCACTCCTCGTCGAATGTCACGTCATACAATTACACATTCTCCCACTTGTGTCTGGCTGTCTATTATCTGTCTCTACTTGTCAGTGGATCTATTGACTGCCAATTTTTTTTCTATCAGTCTTTCTGTATATCATTTTATCTCTCCACCTATCTGTCTCTTTATCTGTCTGACTATCCATCTTTCTGTCTGTCTATCCGCCCATCTACGCATTTGTCTGTATGCGTCTCAATCTTTCTATCTAGCTCCGTTTTACCTCTTTTTATTTATTTAAGATAATGTCACCATTTTCGTGTGCGTGTGTGCGCACCTGTCCATGTCTTCTCTATACTTTTCTGTCTGCCGGCCTTTTATATATATATATATATATATATATATATATATATATATATATATATATATATATATATATATATATATATATATATATATTTCCCCTGTGGCGGGGGGGACACAACCTGGCCGCACTATGGGGTGGTACTACTACTCTGCGGCCAGGTTGTGTTAGGAAGAATACTGCCACCGTATTCCCTGCGTGTCGTAAAAGGCGACTAAAAGGGGCGGGGTGAGGGGACTAGGGACCCCCTCCTCTGTTTTTTAGTTCCTAAAAAGAGACAGGCCAGAGAAAGGGATGGGGGATGGAGTTATCCCCGTACCCTGAAGATTGGGTCTATGAATGTGCGTGGATGTAGTACGATTGAGGCTAAAAGGGAGGAGATTGGGAGAATGTTTGTGAGAAGAAAGTTAGATGTGTTAGCTTTGAGTGAAACGAAGATGAAAGGGAAGGGTGAGTCTATGTTTGGAAGTGTGAATGGAAGATTGTCAGGTGTTGATAGAGGAAGGGCAAGAGAAGGTGTGGCCTTGTTAGTGAGTACGGAAGTACAGCAATGTGTGATTGAATGGAAGGAGGTGTCATCGAGACTGATGTGGGTGAAAGCGAAATTTGAACGTGAGTTGTGGGTGTTTGTGAGTGCATATGGGCCTGGTAGTGAAAGGGATGAACAAGAGAGGGAGTCTTTCTGGAATGATGTTGATGAGTGTCTGCAGAGTTTTGGAGCGAATGTGAATGTGGTAATGATGGGAGATCTGAATGCTAGAGTGGGAAATGTAGCAGTTGAAGGCGTAGTTGGTATGCATGGTGTGCCTGGAAGAAACGAAAATGGGGAACGAATGATAGCGATGTGTGTTGAGCGAGAGATGGTGATTGGGAATACGCTGTTTGAGAAGAAAGATATTTATAAGTAAACATGGGTGAGACAGGAGGGTGGAAGGGTTGTTGATAGAGCCTTGATGGACTATGTGGTTGTGTCTAGGAATGTAATAGGAAGATTGTTGGATGTGAGAGTTCTGAGAGGGGAGGGTGGAGGTATGTCTGACCACTACCTGGTGGAGGGAAAGTTAAGAGTAGGTAAGAGATGGGTGACAGCTAGGAGGGTTAGGTGTGGCAGGGAGGTTTTGAAAGTGAGTGAGTTGGATAAAAGAGAGAAAAAGATAGAGTATCAGGAGAAATTGAAAGATGAGTGGAACGCAGTGAAAGATCGGAAAAATGGCAGCGTGGAGGAGGAATGGCAGTTGTTTAAGAGTGCTGTGGTGGGGCATGCAGAAGAAGTGTGTGGTGTGAGACGTGTGGGTGGTGGTGTAAGAAAAGGAAGTGAATGGTGGTGCGAGGAAGTAAGTATGGCTGTGGCTGAGAAGAGACTTGCATATGAAGTGTGGCTGCAGAGGAAGGATGAGATGTCATATGAAAGGTATAAGGAAATGAGGAATAGAGCGAGAAGGGCTGTGCGTGATGCTAAAGTGGCAGCAGATGAGAGGTGGGGTAGGCGGCTGACAGAGAATTTTCAACAGAATAAGAAAATGTTTTGGAAGGAGGTGAAAAGGGTGCGAAAGGGAGAGTCTGGGAAGGAAGAACGAGTAAAAGCAGAGGATGGAAGGATGTTAAATGAGATGGATGCAGTAAGGAAGAGATGGGCAGAGTATTTTGAAAGATTGTTAAATGTAGAGGAGCAAAGGGTGGCTGAGATTGTGGCAGATAGAAGGGTGCAAGGAATAAATGTGTTGGGAGAGTTGAATGATTCTTTGATCACGAAGGAGGAAGTGGAGAAGGCAGTAAAGGAGATGAAAACAGAGAAAGCTGCAGGTATGGATGGGTGTGCTGTGGAATGCCTGAAGGGTGGTGGAGTGACTATTGTTGACTGGTTAGTAAGATTATTGAATGTGTGCTTTGAGAAAGGTATGGTGCCAATTGACTGGGCAAGTGCTTGTGTGGTCCCGTTGTATAAAGGCAAGGGTGATAAGTATGAATGTACTAGCTTTAGGGGTATAAGTCTGTTGAGTGTTGTAGGTAAAGTGTATGGTAGAGTGTTAATTATGAGAGTTAGAGAGGGTACAGAGGGAGTGATTAGTGATGAGCAGTGTGGCTTTAGGAGAGGGAGGGGATGCGTTGATCAGGTGTTTGCTGTGAGACAAGTGTGTGAAAAGTATTTAGGGAAAGGCAAGGATGTGTTTTGGGCATTTATGGATTTAGAGAAAGCGTATGATAGAATTGATAGGGAGGCTTTGTGGACTGTTTTAAGATTGTATGGACTTGATGGTAGGTTACTAAAAGGGGTGAAAAGTTTTTATGTAAATAGTAGAGCGTGTGTAAGAGTGGGAAATGCTGTGAGTGATTGGTTTCCCGTGAGAGTGGGGCTGCGACAGGGATGTGTGATGTCGCCTTGGTTGTTTAATATTTACATGGATGGTGTTGTAAGGGAGGTGAATGCAAGAGTTTTAGGTGGTCTGAGTCTGGTAAATGTTGATGGAGGAGATTGGAATCTGAAGCAGCTGCTGTTTGCAGATGATACTGCACTGGTGACTGATTCAGAGAAGAGATTGAGACAGTTGGTAGAGGAGTTTGGAAGGGTGTGTGAAAGGAGGAAATTGAAAGTAAATGAGAATAAGAGTAAAGTGATGAAGTGTACGAGGTTGATAGATGGTAGGGGGATGAATATAGTTTTGAAGGGTGAGTTGCTTGAGGAGGTAGATTGTTTTAAATATCTAGGGTCACATGTTGCTGTGGATGGAAGAATAGATGCAGAAGTGAAGTTTAGAATAAATGAAGTAGGAAAGGTGCTGGGAGGAATGAAAAAAGTGTTTAAATGTTGTTCGCTTAGAATGGATGTAAAGAGAAGGCTGTATGAGGGTGTTGTGGTACCGACTGCATTATATGGGGCTGAAACATGGAATATGGGTGTAGCAGAGAGGAAAAGTTTGAATGTAATGGAGATGAGATGTCTGAGGAGTATGTGTGGAGTGACGCGTATGGATCGAGTGCGAAATGATGAAGTGCGAAGGAGAACTGGAGTTGTTCGGGAGATGGCTGGTAGAGTTGAGCAGAGGGTGTTGCAATGGTTTGGGCATATGGAGAGAATGGATAATGAGCGATTGGTGAAAAAGATAACTAGATCTGATGTGAGAGGTGTAAGGCTGAGAGGAAGACCACGAATAGGATGGATGGACAGTGTGAAGAGAGCGCTGGATGCGAGAGGGATGTCTGTTGAGCAAGGAAGAGTGGCTGTGCGTGACAGAAATAAATGGAGAGAAATTGTGAATGAATAAGTGATGACGCAGCCCTGAGGGGATATTCTCCCGCATTTGGTCTGATCAGCTAGTCAGGTCAGGTGCGGGTAAGGGGATGGGTCTGTTATGATGTGGCAGGGGTAAACCAGTTCTGCTGTCGGGCCCTGCTGGTGATGTCACTGATTGCATTGCGCAGTTGACCCTTGTGCGGTGTGATGCGGTGAGGATCTGTCCGTTCTCCCCTTTGGCGCTAAGATGCGAATGAATGTGTTTGAATGGATGAGTAAATGGAGAGTGAGTCGTCCTGTCTCGGCTACCTCCCTTTCCTTGGGGGAAGCAGCCTAGGTATATATATATATATATATATATATATATATATATATATATATATATATATATATATATATATTCTATGTATTTATTATCTCCCGCCTCTGTGTGTGTGTGTGTGTGTGTGTGTGTGTGTGTGTGTGTGTATCTGCTCCCTTTATATCTCATGAACGACTTGAGCTATTAACATGAAACCTTCATTTGTTCAAGATATGGCCAAAATCTTGGTCGAGTTCGAAAATGGGCACTCGAAGTCAGGGTCAAGGTCGCCAAAATGGCTACCAAGGTCAACTAGCTTTTATCTTCAGCCTTTAGCACCATTATATCTTATGAGCGCCCTGAGCTATCAACTTAAAACCCTCATGGTATCAAGATATGGCCAATCTTGGACTTGGCCAACAGCATATTCTGCCGGGCAATTAGCACTCGGCTCCCGAATGTCTTTCTTTCATTTTTCTGTTTCTGCTTTTGGTATTTGACTGTCCCTGTCTGTCTCTTTGTTAGTCTCTGTTTTTACCCATCATGTTCTCTTCCATTCTACATTTCGGCCTCTGTTTAGCCTGTCCGTCCTGTAACTATCTGCTTCTTTTCACATATGTGTGTTTGTATGTTTCTCGGACGTTGTCTGTCTGTATGTGTGTATGTCTTCTGGATCATTCTATCTGCATTTCCTGCTTCTGCTAATACCATCTGGGAGAAAGACTTGTCCCGGGAAAATGTCTCTTAAGATTCAGAAAAAGTACTCTACCATATAGAGTATATATATAGAATGAAATAGATAGATAGATAGATAGATAGATAGATGGATATAGTTATAGATATAGATATAGATATGAGTTCCGGAGAGTGTGTAAGATACGGAAGCCAAAGGTGAATGTATGGAAAAGTAAATTTGTGGTCTTCGAGACAATTAAAGTCAATGAATGTACAGTGAACTTGGATGGTGAGGAAATGGAAAATGTGAGTGCATTTAAGTGCTTAGGTAGTGTGATGAGCAAGGATGGAAATCTGACGGATGAAGTGCTTGAAAGGGTACGACAGGGAAGAGAGCTTGCTGGTTCTTTGAAAGCAGTGATAAAAAATATGGAAGTGAGCATGGAGGTAAAAAACTTGCAGCATGATAGAACTATGATACAAACTCTAACGTATGGAAACGAAGCTTAGACCTTATTGGTAGGACACAAGAATGAGAGCTGCGGAAATGACTTATCTAAGAGGAGCATGTGGAGTTACATGGAGAGAAAGACTGACAAATTGAGGCAGTGAAGGAGCCTTGTGATGTGAATATGGATGTGACAGAAAGCGTTTGAAGAAATGCTTGGCCTTGGTTTGGCCATGTGGAAAGGATAGAGAGCAAGATAGGGAGAGACATTGCTATGCTTTTCGAGCTTTCTTTGGTTATCGGTATCCATTGACTTATTTTAATATAAAACCACTTTTTACCTTTCTCGATGCGTAGGACAGGCTCAGTTAATGATATGAAAATGTGCTGGTCATCTTTTACCGATGTTTGGATATGACTTTATCCGGGACCTTTATGTATTTTGTACATTGAAAGTGAGCTCGTCTTCTCTGTCCGGTGTTTAGTTAACACTGTATCCGGTACCTGTATGCAGTTTGTGATCTATTTATAGTATTCTGTTGTTTTGTAGTTGCTTTTAGGTTACTGTACTTACTGTGCTCGCAGCGGATTATAAATGGTTTTTCTACACAACAGTATATTCTTCGTGTCCATTTTTAATATAGAAAAGTATTTCATGACGATTTACACTAACAGACAGTAGTACTCGTACACGTAACTTAGGGGGAATGTTCTCGGTACTACTCTTTATTTTCTTTCATGCGGATAAAAGATCTATCTTCAGCAGTGTGGCCTGTGCCACCTGTTGAGCCTTGCCTTCGTCTTTGCTGTTATTTTATTTTTTCCATTGTCTTTCCTTGATATTTTTGTTCTAGACTCTGGAAGAATTTGTTGCGTAGTACTGTTTACATTCATTCCTATGGTTACGATGTTAATCGTCATTAGTGTCGATTGTTCCCCTTGTTACATTAAAATTTTGTCTTTGCTGCTTTATGGACAAAATTGTATACATTTTTAAAGTAGACATAAACCAGCAGGGCCTTCTCATGCATAGAGTAGAGAGCATTGCATGGCAGACACCCCAGAGAATTATTGTGATAGGATGTGGTTGTGTTCTTCTGCTCTTTGTGGCCACTTTACTGGTGTGGTAACATCAAGTACACACTGACAAACATAAACGCACACACACACACACACACACACACACACACACACACACATATATATATATATATATATATATATATATATTGCCAGACGCCTCAATCCCGTTTGGGGTGGCCACAAAAAAATCGCCTCCAAGTCGCCCTGTCCCCCGCCATTTCACTGCCCTGCTCCCAACTCACACCCCCCTCACTCATATACCTTTCCATCCCATCCCATCCCTCCATCTCATCCTCGGCCTCCCCCTCCCTCTTCCCCCCTCCACCTCACTCACATACACTCTCTTCGTCAGTCTTTCACCCTCCATCCTCTCCACATGGCCAAACCATCTCAGTGTGTTCCTCATAACGCTTCCTGTCACATCCACATCAACACCACAACGCTTCTTTATATCCTCATTCGTCAGCCTGTCTCTCCATGTGACTCCACAGGCTCCTCTTAAATAACTCATTTCCACTGCTCTCACTCTTGACTTGTGTCCTTCCAACAACGTCCAAGCTTCACTTCCGTACGTTGGAGTTGGTATCACAATACTGTCATGTAGTAACTTTTTCACTTCCATGCTCACTTCCCTGTTTCTTATCACTGCTTTCAAAGAACCAGCAACCTTTCTTCCCTGCTGTACCCTTTAAAGCACTTCACCCTCCAAACCTCCATTCTTACTCATCACACTACCCAAGTACTTAAACGTACTCACATTTCCAATTCCTCACCATCCAACCTCGCTGTACATTCACTGACTTCACCTGTCTCAAAGACCATCACTTTACTCTTCCCTACATTCACCTTTAGATTCCATTTCTTACACACTTTCCCAAACTCATCCACCAAGCCTTGCAGCTCCCCTTCGTCTTCCCTCAACAACACAGTATCATCTGCAAACAACAGTACAGGGAGTTTCCAAACACTATCCTCTCTCACCAGGGCCACTCCAACATCCACTACCCTACCTTGTACCTCTTTTATTACCCCATCCATGTACAGATTGAACAACCATGGAGACATGACACATCCCTGTTCCAACCCAACTTTCAAAGAGAAAAATTCACTTAGTTCACCATCCATACGCACTGCAGCCTTCGCACCATCGTACATACTCTTCACAGCATTCAACAACTTCCCATCTACTCCATATATTCTTAACACTTTCCACAATCCTTGTCTATCCACCCTGTCATATGCTTTCTCCAAATCCATGAAAGCCGCATATAACTTCTTTCCCTTCTCTAGAAACTTTTCCACTGAAGATCTAAGAATGAATATCTGATCTACACAACCTCTTCCCTTCCTAAAACCTCCCTGTTCTTCTCCAACTAATTTCTCTGTTCTTTCTCTAACTCTGTCAATAAGTATCCTACCATACACTTTTCCTATTATACTAAGAAGACAAATGCCCCTATGATTACCACACACTTCTTTTTCCCCTTTTCCTTTGTACAAGGGAATAATTATACCTGACTTCCAATCCTCCGGGACTCTACCTTCCTCCCAGGCCAATCTGCACATCTTCCACATCCATTCTACTACTATCTCTCCCCCATGCTTCAGCATTTCACCACACACTCCATCAATTCCTGGGGCTTTCCCTGATTTAACTTTCTTCATTGCTTCCACAACTTCTATCCTATTGATTTCTTCCTGTCTTCTCACCTCCCTCCTTCTCCCAGCCTTTCCCCAGCCACTTATACTCGCATTACTTCCATCCTCTACGTTCAACAAATCCTTAAAGTGTTCTCTCCGTCTGCTCACTTTTTCTCCCTTCTCCACTAGTAATCTACCATTTTTATCTTTCACTCCCCTGCTAACTTCACTTCCACCGTCTTACTCTTTTCACCTCTTTCCAGAACATTTTCTTACAGTCCCTCCACTTTACACTCAAATTCCTTCCAAATTCCTCATCCACTCTCTTCTTACTCTCTCTTACTAATCTTTTCACCTCTTTCTTTCTTTCTACATATAACTCTCTCTTCCGCCTCTCAACTTCTTCCACGCCCCTATTTCTCATCCATTCATTGTATGCTTTCTTCTTTTGTGCCACAGCCTGTTTCACCTCTTCAGTCCACCACGCTGTTCCTTGCACCCCCCTCCGACTTCTCTTCCTTCCACACACCACATCACATGCTGCACATATTTCTTCAGTAAATATCCTACACACACCTTCCACGTCTCCCATCTGCTCCAATTCATATTTGCCCAATCGTTCCTCCACTTCTCTCTTATACTCTGCCATTTTCTCATCCTCTTGTAACCTTTCCAATCTCCTTGCAACTACTCCTTCCTCTCGTCTTTCCCTTCTTCTGTTCCTCCATCTTACTTGAATTCTAATTCTGGCCACCACCAAGTAGTGGTCAGAAAGTCCACTCCCCCAACCTCTATAAACTCTTGCATCCATTACACATCTTCGCATCCTTTCATCCACACACACATAATCAATCATTGCCTTCCTTTCATTCAGTTCACCACCCACCCTTCTCATCACTCACCATGTATACCTGTGGATCACTTTATGCCTGAAGAGGGTATTGGCTATCACCAACCCCCTCCCAGCACAAATGTCCACTAATGCACTCCCATTCTCATCTATCTCAGCAGGCACACCCCACTCACCAACTATTCCATCCACCTTCATATTCCCAACTTTACCATTCATATCACCAATCAAAAACACTCTATCATTCCTTCCAAACTTATCCATGCACACTTTTACATTTGCCCAGAACTCTTCTCTCACTCTTCTAGCACGATCTAGCGTTGGCGCATACACACACACACAATCGCTCACATTTGTATTCCAACTTTCAAGTTTACCCACACAATCCTTGACCCAACTGATCCATACTCTCTTATGCTCCTCTTCCATCTTTTACTCACAACTATACATACTCCTTCCTTTGCCCTCTCATTCTCACCAACTCCTGCACATATACCCCATCCATACTCCCATTCTCTCACATTTTCTCCTCTCCATTTTGTTTCAGTTATTCCACATACATCCACTTTCGCACCCTCAAGCACCTGGAAAATCTCTCTCTCTTTCACCTCATCATTCGCTCCCCTTATATTCCAGGTTCCCATAACCATGTCCTTTGTCTGGTCCTTGGTCATCATCGTTTGGTCAGTCCTTGTCCGAGGCTTATTGTTTGTTTTTTTAGTTAGTTGTTTTCCGGGGAGGGGCACTAACCCTCCGCCAACCCTTTTAGTCGCCTTTTACGACACGCAGGGATATATATATATATATATATATATATATATATATATATATATATATATATATATATATATATATATTGTTACGGAACAGAGAGAGATAATGAACACTTCAAGTGAGAATACTAAAATCACTACTGTCCCGCAAAGTTCCAGGTTCAAAACAAAAGACTTAGGTAAAAGAGAGAGAGATAATGAACACTTCAAGTGAGAACACGAAAATCTCTACTGTCCCGCAAAGTTCCAGGTTCAAAACAAAAGATTTAGGTAAAATTACAAGATAAAGTTTAATGCTCAAACTAACAACTAAACATTCAGGACTCATAAGGATAATGTAATGGCAAAACATGTTACATATATGGTTAACTGCAATAACCTCTATTAACATGAATTTAGCAAGAGCAAATTTATCTAAGTCAGCCCTGATAAAATGAGAAAACCGGATAATGCTGAGTTAAAGCAAGATGTAATATTGTTACAGATACAAAATATTACTAATACTGGCTGACAGTATGGAACCAATATGAATCATAAAAACTTTACCAGGTTTACGAATTAACGCCTTAGGCTATACAGTACAAGAAAAATGGCAATAACACTTATACTCAAATTATACAGCAGCTAGATGGCTGGAGACTTCCTGAGCACTCACAAAAATAATAATATACTGTACAGGGGAGGACAGAGATGTGAACAGAATGAGGAGTAGATCTAAGTGGCAACTAATGCAGAGACTGAGCTCATTATATAGGGGACCGGCAGAGTTTGATCCAACTTGCAAGAAGGACGCACAAATGAAGGCATAGGGGACGAAGAGTTGACAGTCCTGCTCTGAACAACAGAAAGAACGACTTACTCTACTATATGGGGGAGAAGGGGGGAGTGAGGTAGAACACGCAAGGCTGGTCACGATGGAAGCCACGTGGCGAATCGTGAACAAACATGCAGCATACTGTACATTAGGATCATACAAAGGATAATGCAATCATGAACAAAACTGTATCATAAGTTAGAATTATACAAGGGATGATGAAATCATAGGCTATGTAACACCTCCCCACAAAGAAAAAAGAAATTTACAAAAGAAATTTCTTATTACTCTAAAACAATCTGTCTAAAGTCTAGATAAGCAATCTGCAATAACATTTTCTTTCCCCTTGACATGTTGTATGTCTAATGAATACTCTTGAAGAAGTAGACTCCATCTTGTCAATCTCTGACTTTTATCTTTAAACTTACTAAGGAATTTCGGTGGGTTATGATCGGTATAAATGACTATGGGGTCAAAACCAGAACACAAAATGAAAAATGATGTAAACCTAAAATCAAGGCCAAGAGCTCTTTCTCAATAGTTGAGTAGTTCTTTTGAGGTGGAGTGAACTTCTTACTGTAATAAGATACAGGGTGTTCAATACCCTGATCATCCTCTTGCAGCAAAACAGCCCCAGCTCCTGTATCACTTGCGTCAACAGCCATCTTAAAAGGCTTAGCAAAATTTGGAGGAGGAAGCACTGGCTGACTTAATAGGATAGCTTTAAGTTTAATGAAAGAGGATTCACAGTTATCGGTCCAGACAAATTTAACTCCCTTTTTCAGTAGGTCTGTAAGTGGTGATACAAGAACTGAAAAGTTAAGAACAAATCTCCTGTAATAACCTACCATTCCCAAAAATCTTTGTAGCTCGTTCCTACTTTTAGGTCTGGGAAGATAACTTATAACCTGAACCTTAGCTCCTGGTGGTGCAACGTGTCCATCACCAATTACGTACCCAAGGTACTGAACTTTAGCTTGACCAGACTCACACTTTGATAAATTAGCTACAAGATTAGCCTGAACCAAACGCTCAAGAAATTTACTGACATGGCATAGGTGATCTTTCCAGTTGTCACTGAAGATTAATACATCATCAATATAAACAACACACCCTGCCAAACCCTCTATCACAACATTCATGAGCTTCTGAAAATGGCTGGTGCATTCTTCATACCATATGGCATTACAGAACATGCAAAAGTCTTTCCTAGTGTTACAAAACATGAGATCTCCCTAGCATGTTCAGTCATAGGTACTTGCCAGTATCTCTTTAACAAATCAAACATACTTATGTACCTAGCCTTTCCGACCTTGTCTATGCAATCTTCCACACGAGGGAGAGGGTAAGTGTCTGTTTTGGTTATCTGATTAACACGTCTGTAGTTGATGCAAAGCCGCTGTGACCCACCTGGCTTAGGGACTAGAGTGAAAGGAGAACTCCACTCGCTCTGACAGGGCTCAATCATCTTGTGATCCAACAGGTAGCCAAGCTCCTTCTGGATGAGAGGAACTTTCACTGGGTTCACACGGTAAGGAGGCAGTTTAATTGGCTTTGTGTCTCCAACATTGACATCATGCATCAACACAGTGGTTCTTCCTGGAGTGGCACGGAACACTTGCGGGTACTCCTGCAGTAATGCCGAAAACTCCTGCCTTTCCTCGGGAGGTCGATGAGAAAGCTTAGTCTGGAGATCATTCATGATATCAGGATTCTTCCCCAAACTATCACTCAGGCT
Organism: Coenobita brevimanus; assembly: GCF_032717465.1. Classification (NCBI taxonomy): domain Eukaryota; kingdom Metazoa; phylum Arthropoda; class Malacostraca; order Decapoda; family Coenobitidae; genus Coenobita; species Coenobita brevimanus. The sequence continues at coordinate 16,844,617 of NC_136966.1, forward strand.
CATACTGCATGGGAGAACTTCACTTGCAGACTCGGGTGGAACAGCTACAGTGCAGACTGGGTTATTTTCGTCCCGCCTGTGATATAACTTTAGCATGTTGATGTGACAATGTTGCTTGTTCTTTCTACGATCTGGTGTGGCGATGACATAGTTGACATCACTGAGTTTCTTCTTCACGAAATAAGGACCACTAAACTTGGCTTGAAGAGGTTGCCCATGCACTGGTAGCAGAATCAAAACCTGATCTCCTGGCTGAAAGTGGCGTAACCTGGACTTCTTATCATACCAAGTCTTCATCTTCTCCTGAGCAGCTCCTAAATTCTCTCTCGCCAGCTGTAAAGCAGTGGACAGCCGTTCTTTGAACTTCATCACATACTCCAGCAGGTTGACGTCATCTTCCTCCAACAGCCAGCATTCCTTGAGTAACTTAAGGGGTCCTCTTACTTCATGGCCAAACAGTAGTTCAAAGGGTGAGAAGCCCAGTGATTCATTTGGAGATTCTCTTGCGGCAAATACAATGAATGGAAGACCTTTATCCCAATCTTTCTGATGTTCCAAACAGTATTTCCTGAGCATCGATTTGAGTGTTTGATGATATCTCTCCAACGCTCCTTGGGTCTGGGGATGGTAAGCTGAAGACGTGATCTGGGTGATGCCCAATTCTTTCAGAGACTGCTTGAAAACATTTGACATGAAATTACCTCCCTGGTCTGACTGTACCTCCTTGGGCAGACCAAACTTGGTGAAGAACCCTAGCATTTCCTTAACCACGTTCTTTACTGAGATATTTCTAAGTGGAATGGCTTCAGGATAACGAGTAGCCATATCAATCAGGGTCAACACATAAGAAAATCCTGAAGAAGTCTTAGGAAGAGGACCCACAATATCCACCAACACACGGGCGAATGGCGCCTCAAAAGGAGGAATGGGAACTAGAGGAGCAACCTTTTCGGTCTGATTACACTTCCCCACAACTTGACAGGTGTGACAAGACTTACAATACCAGGAAACATCTCTGAAGATACCTGGCCAGTAGAAGTGTTTCAAAATGCATGCCACAGTCTTCCTCACTCCAAGGTGTCCTGCCAAACTGGAATCATGAGCCACTCTAATGATATCCTGCCTACAAACACGAGGGATAACAACTTCATGTACAACCTCCCATTCACAGTCGGCTGATGCTGTTGCGGATCTCCACTTCCTCGTAAGTACTCCTGACTTTACAGAATAACAAGTAGAAGCACCAGCTGACTCTTCCTCACTGCAAGCAGAGTTAGCTAGACCTTTCAACTCAGGGTCAGCAACCTGCAACTCAACCAACTCTTGACGAGACAAATTATCAACACTACGGGGTACTGCCTCATCTGGTGAGTGGTCCATACTAGCAAGAAAAGTGTCAGCTAGGATAACATCATCATCATCATTATCCTCTAGGTCACCAGTAACTTTAGACTTAGCCCTAGTGACAGCACATTCAGAGAACACATCAGGCACATCACAATCCTGGGTCGCAGTCACTGGTTCACTAGACAACTGAGGAGCTGGACACACTTGACTTCCACCAATATCATTTCCAAGTAAGAAAGTTACACCTGACATTGGGAGTGTCTCAACCAACCCAACCATAACGGAACCATTAACAAAACCAGACACTAAATTCACTCTGCACTGAGGGACAGAGAAGTAATTATTCCCTACACCTTGTAAGATCACAGTTTCATCAGAGGAATTAACATTAGAGCCTAGAACACTGGTCAGCATAAGGGATTGGCAAGCACCTGTATCATGATATATTTTAACTGATTTCTTGTCATTACTGTCCAGAGGACTGACAAAACCATCAGACAGGAAATTAGCACGTGAACTCTTGAGAGTGTTACCCACGTTACTGCTCAAAAGAGGAGCTTCATCATGAGTATTTAATATACCCCTCAAAGCAGGTTCAGTTAACTCAGTTAAAGAATTCTGGGAACTCTCAAGGGTGGACACTAGACCAATTGACTGAATATTTAAAGACTCCTTTTTGTTCACATCACGCTGTCTCCTGAAACATTTCTCCATAGTATGACCAAGCTTACTACAATAAGTACATTTACTTTTCTGAAATCTAGAGGTGGAGCTGGTATTTACTTCCTGAGAAACATCATCTTTATTCTCTTTCCTGTTACCTGTACTCTGAGTAGAGGCAACGTACTTACTCTCAGCTTTCCTTTTTTCTTTAGAATATCTCTTGTGAGTGAGAACATATTCATCAGCTAAAACTGCAGCATCAGACAAATTATCTATTCTTTTCTCATCAAGATACAGGCTTACATCTTTATTAATACACCTTTTGAAGTCCTCCAGCAAAATCATCTGCTTAAATTTACCAAAATCAGAATCCACATTCTTAGAATTTAACCACTGCTCTAACAGATCTTCTTTGATTTTTGCGTACTCAACATGGGATTGCTTACCTTGCTTATAAGTTGTCCTAAATTGTACTCTATAAGCTTCAGGAACAAGCTCATAGGCCTTAAGAATCAAGCTCTTAACTACATCATAATTATCAGATTGATCCTGAGGCAAAGATGCATAAGTTTCTTGAGCTTTACTGGTGAGAACACTCTGAAGAAGTACTGGCCAATACTTTTTGGGCCAATTAAAACCTGTAGCTACCCTCTCAAACAACTGAAAATACTTTGTTAAATCAGATTCATTAAAAGGAGGGACAAGTTTAACATTTTTAGCCACATCAAAATCATCAGAGCTAGATGATCCAGTTCCACCTTGTTTCATGCGATACTCATGGTCTGCCTGAATCCTAGCAAGTTCAATTTGTGCCTGAGCCTATGCCTGTGCCTCCTGAATACGAGCCTGAGACTCAGCCTCCATACCCTCAGCCTCCTTAGCACGAGCCTGAAACTCAGCCTCCTTAGCACGAGCCTCCTGCAGGGCTAGCTGTAACTTAGCTATTTCAATCTGCGTTTGCTCATCTGGAGGAGTTACATTAAACAAGCTTTTATTAATCATGCCAACAATTCGATCTTTAGAATGATGAGAGTGAACAGCAATTCCCAATTGTTGAGCAACAAGCTTAAGTTCATTCTTTGTTCTGTTTTCTACATCACACACTGTTTGCACATTTGACAAAAAATCTTTGGCTTCATCAAGAGTAGTAATAGTAGACATCATGATTAAATCACAGTCACAAAATATCAAGCAATATCCTTATGATAATATCCTGAATATCCTGATAAGAGGTCGCCAAATTAATGTTACGGAACAGAGAGAGATAATGAACACTTCTTGTGAGAATACTAAAATAACTACTGTCCCGCAAAGTTCCAGGTTCAAAACAAAAGACTTAGTTAAAATTACAAGTTAAAGTTTAATGCTCAAACTAACAACTAAACATTCAGGGCTCATAAGGATAATGTAATGGCAAAAAAGGTTACATATATGGTTAACTGCAATAACCTCTATTACACGAATTTAGCAAAAGCAAATTTATCTAAGTCAGCCCTGATAAAATGAGAAAACCGGATAATGCTGAGTTAAAGCAAGATACAATATTATTACAGATACAAAATATTACTAATACTGGCTGACAGTATGGAACCAATATGAATCATAAAAACTTTACCAGGTTTACGAATTAACGCCTTAGGCTATACAGTACAAGAAAAATGGTAGTAACACTTATACTCAAATTATACAGCAGCTAGATGGCTGGAGACTTCCTGAGCACTCACAAAAATAATAATAAACTGTACAGGGGAGAACAGAGATATGAACAGAATGAGGAGTAGATCTAAGTGGCAACTAATGCAGAGACTGAGCTCATTATATAGGAGGCCGGAAGAGCTTGATCCAACTTGTAAGAAGGACGCGCAAATGAAGGCACAGGGGACGAAGAGTTGACAATCCTGCTCTGAACAACAGAAAGAACGACTTACTCTACTATAAGAGGGAGAAGAGGGGAGTGAGGTAGAACACGCAAGGCTGGTCACTATGGAAGCCACGAAGCGAATCGTGAACAAACATGCAGCATACTGTACATTAGGATCATACAAAGGATGATGCAATCATGAACAAAACTGTATCATAAGTTAGAATTATACAAGGGATGATGAAATCATAGGCTATGATATATATACATATATAATATATATATATATATATATATATATATATATATATATATATATATATATATATATATATATATATAGATAGATAGATAGATATATAGATATATATATATATATATATATATATATATATTTATGCGAGGAAGAAGGAACCAAAGGCCATGAGCCTGCAGTAAACAGTTCCCTCCAAGAGAAAACAAAATACAGTAGAGAGCCAAATTCAAGATCCGATCATTTTGAGATGCCTGGACACACTACGTTTGAAAGACTGGAGATCATAGGCATCAGGAAAGACAGACAGAGGGAGACAGTTCCAGAGCTGACCTGTTGCATAAATGAAAGACTGGGAGTAACGGTTAACGCTTCCATTAGAGAGTTGGACAGAAAAGGGATGAGAGTTTGCTGCCAGACGGGTGCTACGCGCCCGTCGTAGAGGTGGAGGAATGCAAGCAGACAGTTCAGAGGAGCAGTGACCATTAAAGTAGCGATAGAAAAGAGATAAAGATGCAACAGTGCGGCGAAGAGACAGAGGTTGAAGGGAGTCAGTAAGAGGAGGAGAGTTAATGAGGCGAAAAGCCTTTGACTCCACCCTATTGAGAAGAGCTGTATGTGGGGAGCCTCCCCACACATGAGAGTTGTACTCCACACAGGGGCGGATAAAACCCCTTTATAGAGTCAACAATTGTGCAGGGGTAAAGAAAGAGCGGAGTCGGCTTAGCACACCCAATCTCTTGGAAGCAGATTTTACAAGAGATGTAATATGATCTTTCCAAGATAAGGTCCAAGTAAATGAAACCCCAAGCATGTTCAAGGATGATGCAGGATTAAGCTGAATATTATTAAACATTAGTCAGTATACCTGTGGAAGATTTTGTCGGGTTGATAGGTGTAAGAACTGAGTCTTAGATGCATTAAAGACAACCATATTATTTTTACCCCAGTCAGAGATATGAGCCAAGTCAGACACTAGGTGTGCCATAGCCTCATCCCTTGTTTCTTGAAGTAACTGTTGAGATGGGCGTTGCGGGAACCGAATGGAAAGGTGAAGGGTGGAGTCATCAGCGTATGAGTGGATAGGGTTAGATGTACAGCTTAGAAGATCATTGATGAATAAAAGGAAGAGAGTTGGTGATAGGACAGAGCCCTGAGGAACACCACTGTTGATAGATCTAGGAGAAGAACGATGGCCGTCTACAACAGCGGCTATAGAACGACCAGAAAGGAAGCTAGCGATGAAGGCACAGATAGAAGGATAGAAACCGTAGGAGGTCAGTTTGGAAATTAAAGATTTATGCCAGACTCGATCGAAAGCCTTTGAGATGTCCAGTGCAATGGCAAAGCTTTCGCCAAAGTCCCGAAAGGAGGATGACCAGGAGTCTGAAAGGTAGGTGAGAAGATCGCCAGTGGAGCGTCCCTGACGGAACCCATACTGACGATCGGAAAGAAGGTTGTGATAGGAAAGATGCCTTAAAATTTTTCTATTAAGAATTGACTCGAAAACTTTTGTATATATACAAATATATATATATATATATATATATACATCTATCTATCTATCTATCTATCTATCTATATCTATCTATCTATCTATCTATCTATATATATGTCTATATCTATATCTATATCTATATCTATCTATATATATCTATATCTATCTATATATATATATATATATATATATATATATATATGCAAAGACAGATGAAGACCTATTTCATGGCTAACCATAGCGAGGATCAACATCGTGCACTGCATTGTGACAGAGCACAGTGACTCACACACTGCCTCACACTCGCCCTGTACAAACGTTGGTATGCATTTCCGTCGAGGTTTGGCCTGCCTCCCACCATTCCTTATCATTGCAGCCTGACTAGTTTTTGTACACCCAGTTATAACTGATGTGCGACCCTCATGTTCTGTCACGTAACCATCTCCGCAGCACAGCTTCCTGTTGCTCTCTTTTTTCTTCGATTTTCTTTATCTACTGACTTGTTCCTCTATCTGACTGTCAGCCTGCCTACCGATCTGTGTGTGTGTGTGTGTGTGTGTGTGTGTGTGTGTGTGTGTCTGTGTGTGTCTGTGTGTGTGTGTGTGTGTCTGTGTCTGTGTCTGTGTGTATCCTGCGCTACTTAATCTCGCGTCTTTTCATACGATCGTTTCAGTTATGTTGCCTACAGAAGGACACTCAGGGTTTTTAGTACTTGGTATCGCTCCTTCCTCTTGACACATGCCACGTTTCATGTTTTTGTTATTATCACACACACACACACACACACACACACACACACACACACACACACACACACACACACACACACACACACACACACACACACACTTCCTTTCTTACATGTTTCACACTTGTACTGTACACCTTTTTGCCATTGGATGTTTTTACCTGTTCATTGGTGGAGAGTTTTTTGGCTGGGTCGTCTCTCACAGGATTCAGCATTTTCCAATAAATATAAAAGTAAATGGACAGATAGATAGGTAGAAGGAAAAAAATAAATAAATGTCGCAAGACCGCACATGTCAGCCTAAAAAGAAACTAAAATGAAGAGAAGATTTACGATTAATGCACGAGAATCATTCAAGAACACAATCAGACTTCACCCAGCCACAATCCTCTCCTAGAATACGAAACACAGGAACTGAATTTAAGTCTAGGTCTCAAACTACATTGCTGAGTGAACAGGGACAAATGGGAAATGTTGTCCAAGGCTCTGATTGACTCAGGAACCGATCTCGGGTTTATCCAGTTGCCGGTCGAATGTGCTAACCATGCTGCATTGTGTTTTTACGGATTGCTGGATTTAGATTTCACGGATTAAATTTCTCGAAACGTTGTACAATAGCAGTGGTGTTATACTGTATTTTGAAATCATGAGTCACAAGCAAGCATGCTTCCGGTTAAATCCTAACCTAACCTAACCTTACCTAGCCTAATGCCTCCTCTATATAACATCGAAAAACTTAATCCATGAAATCTACATCACGCATTCCGTAAAATCACAATGCAACTAACCATTACTCCACCTGTTGCCCCAAGAAAATAGGAATCATCGTACTCTGATTCATATTTCTATTGACTTCGGATATTTTGTAACACCTCTTCATCGGTGATAATTTTTGCTAGTTTCAATTTAACATTTGATTGTATTCTCTTAATATCGTTTTAACATCGACATTATTTACCATAACACCTGAGAGCACTGATGCGGAACAGACAGAATAAAGAAATAGAAGCTCTGAAGCCTACAAACCCACCTACAATAAAATCCTGCATTCACTGGATTCATCTCAACTTCAGAGTCCTGTAATCACTCGAAAACTTTGCTTCATAGCTACATGCTCGAATTGATAGTGTGTGTGTGCGTGTGTGTGTGTGTGTGTGTGTGTGTGTGTGTGTGGATCTTACACACCCTGCTACTACTATAAGGAAATGTGATTAGCCTATGACGATGATGATGAGGAGGTGGAGAAGGATGGTAAAAATCACCTAACACTACCCCTACCCCCCCAAAAAAAAAAAATGATAAATAAAATAAAATAACTGCAATCACAACAGGAAAAAGCCCAATTCTGTCAGCAATACATCTTTAAATTTATTTTGGCTTTAGCGGTATGATTTTACTGAGTGGTATTGCGATTTTAAGGACTGCCGAATTCAGATTTCACGAATTCAGTTTTTCGAAATGTTATATAGGGGAGGCATTAGGTTAGATTAGGTTAGGATTAAACTGGCAGTAGGCTTCCTTGTGAGTACTAATTTCAAAATGTAACCCTACCATTATACATTTCGAAAAATATAATACGTGAAATCTAAACCCTGCAATCCGTAAAATCAGAATGCCGTTTATTAAGCTTGCGTGGCACCTCGTCAACCCCATGATCCTCTAAATTTCATTCTTGTTACCACCTAATGACTTTATTTGGCTTAGGGGAATGTTTAGTACTGAATGTAATAGTGCAAGGTATAGCTAGCTCCAGTATTCAAAAAGTAACTCACAGGTTGAATAAAATCGTCTGTAGATGAGAAAAATAATAAGAAAATTCGTCAGCGTTGTGAAGGGGTTAGTGAGGCGGGCAGGATCCAGAAAAAAGAACAGGATCCGACCCCATACAAACAGGATAAAAGGTACTGACGTTTACGATACAAGGACGGTATTGTGTGGCTGCTATACAAACACATTCCTCCACTACTCAGCAACGTGTTTGTGTGCAGTGCCCCATTTTAATTTCTATTTTACACTGATCTGTTCTCGTTTAACTGTTCTCTTTCTCATCCTCTATCATTTCATCTCTCATTTCTTGTTGCTACTCTCTCTCTCTCTCTCTCTCTCTCTCTCTCCATATTCCATCCCTCCTCTCTTCTACACTAATGGTATCAGTGTATAGTTTGTTCAGAGCCCTCGCTTCCTTCCATTCTCTGCTTTATTCTACTCCCCTTTCTTCTTTGCCTCTCCCTCTCTCTCTCTCTCTCTCTCTCTCTCTCTCAGACCCGCCATGCATCCCACAAAGGCAAGGAATGTCTTTGTTGGCCCGTGACTATAGGGGTGGTTCCAGGGAGAAGTGGTTTTGGGGATGGGTTGCTTTCCTGGCCTTAGGAGGCTCCCTGTCATTTCCTTCACTCTTAGTTTGTTTACTACTATTTATACTGCACTCGAACACTCTTAGGCTGAATAAAATCAATTGTTGGTAGCCGTAATTAAAAAAACAGAATCTTCCCCTCCATGACCCTAAACACGTGACTGTATAGCCTACATTCACATCAGGTCTCTCCCTGGCATAATCATACACCCACTTTCCTCCAGGTAACATCGGCCGTGCATCTGTCCTGTGGATGTTTACTGTTTCCGTCACAATAATCTTTCCTGCCATCAGATTTTTCCTGCCAGATTAAACCTATTCATCTTTGTCGCCTCCATTCACTTACCACCACAAAAGATCCCTCAGCCTAACACGACGCTCTAAGGCCTCCCCGCTGATCAACCAGTATTTAGCCTTGTTTTCTGCGTCTCTCTTGCCTTATACCGAATCCCAGACTATTCCTTCAACGCTTCTAAATCCTCTTTCATTACCCATGACACCCACGGCGGGTACGCAGCACCCGCCCACCTACAGTAGTGATAACAAGAGTGATTGTATCTGAAAAGAATGGAACTAGAGATTGAATAATACTGTGTTATCGATAATGAGAGAGAGAGAGAGAGAGAGAGAGAGAGAGAGAGAGAGAGAGAGAGACAGCAAAGACCTATAATAATTTCCATGAAGGGATCTACTCGTAAGTCTAATTGTGGAACCGTTAGGTCGCTCAGTACTGAGTGACGAGTCAAAATTTAATGATTTCCAATAATCCAGGAAGCCACTGCGATGGATGGTAAATATATTATAACCGAAAGGACGGTTGATGGTCTAGTGGGATTAAGTTCTCTAACCAGAGGTGGCTCATAAGAGTGTCAATTTGAGGAAGGGTTTGGGCTTGTGGCTTATATCTTTTCACTCAGGGAAGACCGAGGCTGGTCACCTTTGCCGTACATATCCGGAATGAGTAGTCTAGTCTTGGGTTAATCCACTCCTAATGGGGCAAAAAAAGGACTAAACAAGAAGCGGTGTCGGGACACAGCAAACCCGTCCCCGGCAGTCATTTTAGTACTGACATAAACACAACAGGGTATCTAGTCAAAGATGTCACATCAATTTTGGAGTAGGCCTAAATCGAGTGAAAATTGACGATTTTATGCCCATTTGAAATTTTAGGCCCGACCCAACTGACACTGACCCTGCTACCGCTAGCTGGGGGGTGACCCCCCCTTATGTAATGGCATGTTATAGGATGCTGATTTGAAAGAGGCATTAGCTTTGGTTTCATGTCGATACGACGAATTTAAAAGGAGTTGTGGCGAAAAAAACGATTCATAAAACTTTTTTCTATATTTTTCCGCCTATAGCCTGGACCTCGGCTCAATTAGGCTCAAAATTTAATTTGGAGATCAGAAGGTCATATCCCATCATCCCTGTAGTTTTAGTCAAAATCGCACTAGTAGTTTTCACGTAAAGTTGTTAACAGACAGACAGACAGACATACAAACACAAACCGAGTAAAAACAATTACCCGTCCCCGAGCCCCTCCTGGACGCGGTCGGGTAATGACATCTCTCTCTCTCTCTCTCTCTCTCTCTCTCTCTCTCCAGCATACAGGAGCCTCCCCAGATAACCCCGCTATGGCCTGCGTCTGCCCCATATATAATGCCCTGAACAAAGCACAACCCGATACGTAGCATTTGCATAATTACCCAGCATCGTAATGGAAGTGGCGCTAGGATGTCGCTGAGAAGGTTATGCCCGTGTGTGTGTGTGTGTGTGTGTGTGTGTGTGTGTGTGGGTGGGTGTGGAACGAGTAGAGCGAGTGAAATGGGATGGGTAAGATGGAGAGAAGAGTAGGAGTGAGGGAAAGGGGGGGAACTAGAAAAATATGCGGGAAAGAGTGGAAAAAAACAGGAAGAGGAAGTAAGTAAAGAAAAGGAAGATGAAACTGAGATGGCAACGCTATGCATAGGAATGAGACTGTGAGCGAACGAAGACAAAAAGTGAGACAAAGACAGATGAGGAAAGATATGTGAAAAAAAGGGATAACGAAACTGAGAAAGAGAAGACAAAGGTTGAGAAGCAAAAGACAGACGAAAGGAAAATTAAAAGAAAGATGAAACAAAGATGAAAACAGGATACAATGGATGAAATGAAGAGAGATCGTATTGGTGCTTAGGACAGGGAGGATGCATAATAGAAAATTAAGAGAAGGGAGGAAAGAAAGGGACCAAAAGCTGGTGAAGGGAAAGATATGCAAATAAAGAGAAAAATAGGAAGGAGGGGGTAGTAGTATGAGGGCATGCTGAGTGGAAATGGATAGAAAATGGAAGACTAGACAATCGGATATCACTATGAAATACGAATAAAAACAAGTGAATGAAAAAAGGGTGAGAGAAAGAAAGAGATTATAACAGAGAGAAGAGAATCAAATGAGAATAACTAGAAAATGTTCAGAGAGTGCATACCTCCGCTAATGCCACTGCAGGATCCAGATCCGGATCCGCCCCCAAATTGAATTCATTCTTTCTTGGACCTTGGCCAACTCTTCCAATAAATTTCATTGAAATTCATTGAGAACTTCTGGAGATATCTTGTGGACAAACAAACCAAAAATTCCGGGATCCGGATGATAATCCGGTTCACCACCAAAATCTAATGGATTGTTCCCTGGGCCACACCCATTCCTCAAAAAAAAAAAAAAAAAAAAAAAAAAAAAAAAGCAAAATCGGTTCATAACTTTTTGAGAAATCTTGCTAACAAACGGACGAACAAACCAACGCCGGCAAAAACATAATCTCCTTGGCTGAGGTATAATTGAGATCTGAATCACAAAATGGATATTTGTGGTTGTGTGGTTGTGTTTATGGACGATATTGGTATTGGTTTCGATATTATCGACAGCAGCAGAGGGTCAACATTAGCCAACTGGGGGATTGGAGGGGGGAGGAGTAGGAGCACTGTTAGGGGGTTGGCTTGATATCGGTAGTGTCTTGCTGGTTTATGTGTTGAATCTAACCTAACCCAACTCAACCCAACACAGGGTTGCCTATACTAGCCTAGCCTAGCCAAATCTAGTAAACCCTAACTCAACCATACCAAACGTAATCTAACCTAACCTGACTCTACCTAACTTAACTTACTTTAGCCTAAATTTAATCTTACATAAACCAACCAAATTTAACTGAACTTAATCTAAAGTAACCTAACCTATCATTCAGCCCGATTACTGTTACAGTATCGTATATTTCGAACCTACTCTAAACACCACCTTACTTATCCTTACCTCACTTCACCTTACTTTACTTTACCTCACCTTACCTTACCTTACCTTTCCCCCTCTCACTATGCCCCTACCTTACCTTGTATTTCCTCACTTTATCTTACCTTACCCTACGATACCTAAACTTGCCTTACTTTACCTTACCGTATCATATTGTGCCTCTTACCGCATCTTATCATTATCTTACCTTACCTTACCTTACCATTCCAAAACCTTATCTTACCGTATGTTAACCTACACTATCGTACTCTACCCGATCGTATCCTTCCTTACCTTACCTTACCTAATCAGGATAGACTTTGCAACCTACCAGAGCTAATGTTTGCTTTCGTGACGGGCGTATAATTAAAGGTGCTTTATGTGTGGTGAAGGCGATGTGGAATTAAGATGTTGCGCCTGTCTAATGAAGCTGTTCCAAAAAGCTTTGCTACTTTTCTTACGCAAAATGATACATAAGAAACTACACCATGGAGTTTACGTTGAGAAAACAAGCACATAAGACCGCTCTCTCTCTCTCTCTCTCTCTCTCTCTCTCTCTCTCTCTCTCTCTCTCTCTCTCTCTCTCTCTCTCTCTCTCTTCGGCTACACCCACTAAGGCTCAACCATACACCCGCCAATCCCCCCCCCCCCAACCTGTTCCTGCACACAAACTTTCCGTCATGATCCTGTTTTCTCCCACGGACGTATTTTCCCTATGGGCCTATTATACCCATTGATCTATATTCCCTCATGAACATACCATTACTTTGGCTCCAAACTTTCCTTATGGATCTGTTTTCCCAGGGGCTAAACTTCCCCACGGACCCTTTTCCCCCATGGACCTATTTTCCCCTTGGCCCTATTTTTCCTCCAAAAACCTGTTGTCCGCCATCTATTTCCACCATTGACCTCAGGGCCGTAAACACAAAAACAAGACACCCTAACAATTGCAGACTTTTTCACAAACTATCTTTCTTTTCCTTTAACTAAGCCGGACGATATAATTTACTTAACCAGACCTCCCAACAAGTGAAGTACTTCCCTTATGTAAATGTAACAATCGGGAGCCAGCCAGAATTTAAACCCGTATTGCTTAACTTCTACTATCACAATGAAATTGTACATGTAGCCTATATATACTATCCCCACAGGTTATTTTTCGTTTTCCTTATTTTTTTTTTAATTTTTTGGAGTAACTATGATGAATATAATCGCCAGGAGTTAGTGAGATAAAAGTACAGTAAACCCTCGACATACAGAACCCTCTTTTAACGAAGTTGGGTTTTAACAACCACCGTGAGCTGGCCGAACGTTACTTTCATTTAACGAATTTTCGTTCGGTCTGGGTGACCAGCATCCTGAGAGGAGCCATATGTGGCATTTGTTACAAAAGGAGTCATTTAGACTGAGCTGTATGTTTTGTATGACTGTACAGCCGTACGATGCTCTACGTATATTTAACGACCTTTGCTGGGCCTGGGAAATTACCGAACAGCATGGTGTTCGGCTTTAACAAGCTGTCCGCTTTGTCAAAGGTCTGGTACCAATTAATTTGTTATATCAGGGGTGCACTGCACTCGAGTTCGAACGTCGCAATCTACCTATCTATTTATTGGCAAAAACCTCAATCCTGTAAGGTTTGGCCAAATATAAATCATCTTCATGTAACCCTGTCCCCTTCCATTTTGCGCCCTCCCTCCAACTTATACCGCCCTATCTCATATATCTCTCTCCACGCCATCCCTCAGTCTCATCCTCTGCCTTCCTATCCCTCCGCCCTCCACCTCAATCATGTGCACTCTCCTAGTCAGTGTCTCACTCTCCATCCTCTCCACATGACCAAACCACCTCAGTGTATTTCTCTGAAAAATTTTTGTAACATCCACTTCAACCCCACAACGTTCCTTCACTGCCTCATTTGTCAGTTTCTCTCCATGTAACTCCATATGCTTCTCTCAGGTAACTCATTCCCACTGCTCTCACTCTTGACTTGCGTCCTCCAAAAAGGTTCAAGCCTCGCTCCATACGTTCGAGTGGGGATCGAAATACTGTCAAGTAGTAACTTTTTTTTTTCTTTTTACTTCAATGCTTACCTCCCTATTTCTTATCACTGCTTTCAATGAATCAGCAGCTTTTCTTGCCTGTTGTACTCTTTCAAGTACTTCATCCTCTAGACCTCCATCCTTACTCATCACACTACCTAAGTGCTAAAATGCACTCACATTTTCCAGTCCCTCACCATCCAACCTCACCTTGCATTCACTGACTTCATTCCTCTTGGAGACAACAACTTTACTCTTCCCTACATTCACTGTTAGATTCAGTTTCTTACATACTCTCTCAGACTCATTCAGCAAGCCTAGCTGTTCTCCTTCACCTTCACCAACAGTGCAGAATTGTCTGCAAACAACAAATCATGAAGTTTCCAAACGCTGCCCTCTCTTATTAGGAACCCCCCAACATCCAATGCCCTACCTTGTATCTCTTTTAATTCACCCATAAATAAATTGAGCAACTATAGGGACATAACGTATCCCTGTTTCAATCCAACATTCAGAAAGAAAATTTCACTCAGTTCACCGTCCACTCGAACTGCAGTCCTTTCGCCCTCATACGCATTCTTCACGGCATTCAACAGGTTCCCATTTACTCCATATAATTTTAATGTTTTCCACACTCTATGTCTACCCAATTTGTCACATGCTTTCTCCAAATCCATGAAGACAACATACAACTTCTTTCCTTTCTCTAGGAACTTTTCACCTAAACTCCTTAGGATGAATATTTGATCTTGATAACCTTCTCGCTTCCTGAAACCTCCTCTTTTTCTCCAGTTAATTCCTTTGTTATTTCCTTAATTCTGTCAGTAAGTATCCTACCATATACTTTTCTTTATTACACTGAGAAAACAAGTACCCCTTTGATTAACACACAAAACATTTTCTCCTTATCCTTTGTACAGGGGAACAATAATACCTAACTTCCAATCCTCCAGAACTCTACCTTCCTCCCAGACCAATCTGCACATCTGCCATATCCATCCTTGCTTCAGCATTTCTTCACATACTCCATCTATTCCTGGACTTTACCCTTTTTGACTTTCTTCATTGCTTCCACTACAGGTACTTCCATCCTTCTGATCTCTTCCTCCCTTCTCGTCTCCCTCCCCTATTCATTCCCCAGCCACCTGTAGTATACTGTACTAGAGTTACTTTCATTCCCTATGTTTAAGAATTCCTTAAAGTATTCTCTCCATCTGGTCACTCATTCTTCCCTCTCCACCAGTAATCTTCCATTTTTATCTTTTACTCCTCTTCTAATTGGTTTATCACCCTGTCTTACTCTTTTATCCTCTTTCCGAACATTTTCCTACATTCCCTCCATTTTACACTCAAATTCCTTCCAAACTTCTCATCCACTCTCCTCTTACTCTCTTACTAATTGTCTCACCTCTTTCCTCATCTGTACATATAACTCTATTCTGTCTCTCAACTCCCTCCATACCTCTGTTTGCCATCCATTCACAATACACTTTTCTACTTTTGTGCCACAGCTTGTTTTACCTCTTCATTCTACCATGCTATTTCTTCCACTCCCTTTCGTCTTCTCTTCACTCCAAACACCACCTCACATGCTGCACAGATTTGTTCTGTGAATACTTTGCACGTACCTTACTACCTTCCCCATTTGCTCCAAATCATATCTTCCTAATCACTCCTCCACTTCTCTTATATTCTCTTTTTTTCCATCCACCGACAACCCTCTATCCTCTATGTATGGACTGCTTCCCCCTGCACTTTTGCCCTATTCATCCAGTTCATTTGCATCTTGACTCTCACCACTGCTATGTGGTGGTCATAGAGTCCGCATCCCCAACCTCAGTATGCTCTCGCATCCAGCACGAATCTTCTCATTCTCTCAGCAACACACACATAATCAATGAATGCCTTCAATTCATCCAGCTCACCACCCATCCTTCTCATCACATGCCTATATACCTATGGATCATTCTGTGTCTTAAGTGGGTATTGGTTATCACAAGTCCTCTCCTACACTCCATTAGAGCACAACCATTCTCATCCACTTTCAGGCCCACTGCATTCGTTGACTACTCCATCCACCTTCACATTCCCTACTTTTTCGTTCATAACTCAACCAAAAACATACTCTCACTCCACTCAAACTTTTCCATGCATGTTACCACATTTGCCCAGAAGTCTTTTTTTTTTTTTTTTTTTTTTTTTTTTTTTACACTCTGCTGGCACGGTCTTCTGTCAGCACATAAACACACACAATCACCCATGCTTAAACTCGTATTCCTACTTTCAGTCTTACCCTACACAATCCGTGAACCAACTGATTCATACCCTTATATTCTCCTTGTATCTCTTACTCAGCAATACATACACCTTTCTTTGCCCTTTCGTTCTCACATACTCCCACACATATACCCCATCCATACTCCCACTTTCTCACATTCTCATCTAACCATTTGGTCTCAGTCAGTCCACATAGATCCACTTTTTTCTTCCTCATGCACCTGAAAAATATCTCTCTCCTTCGCCTCATCATTAGCACCCCTCACATTCCATGTTGCCATCCTCATCATGTCCTTTGTCCGGTCCTTGGTCGTCCCCTGGTGTTCTGTCCTGGTCCGAGGCATTTCGCTTGTCTTTTTAATTAGTTAATTAGCTGGGAGGGGCACTAGCCCTCCCCCAACCTACTACTTGACACGTAGGGAACACGTCGAAGTTTTTAACTTAAATATTTCTCCAATAAAACTTTCAGTTTTGAGCCAAACATTATTATTATTTCTTAGGTCTATGTCGGCAGTTACGATGCATCTTTTTAACAGTTCATTGACCATTTCTACAAATTATCATCTACCAGTGCTTCAGTTCGTAATCCACTTCCTTTTATTTCGAAAGTATTGTGTTCCATACAGTCTTCCTCTATCATATCAAGCCAACCCCCTCCTTCCCTTCCTCCTCCCCTTTTTATCGCTTTCGCTTCTCTAAACACGCCTTTAGTTGATAGGCACTTATTCATATTTCACAGTATTACTCTATGACTTGAGAAAAAACATGCCTTTTATGCTCAGAGATTTTATGAGTTTATTACTACGCTGTAAGAGATAAAGTACTTGTTTCATTGTAAAATACGGAACATTTAAATTATTACCATTCAAATGAAGAATAAATCTTTCTTATTACAGGAGCTTATGATCTAGCCCAGCACTACATCTAGGGGAGAAGTACCCTAGAACATTACAAGCGTAGATTGTGTTGCTTTTCTCATTCCTCCTGTATTTCCCTTTGCAAAATGTCACACTTAAGTGGTTACTGCCTATGCTTATTAACGAAGTCATAAACACAGTATTATGCCAAAAAATATCTTTGCATTTCCTTTCCTTACATCACAAAACGTTGCATGAGGCATTTATAGAGGTCCATTCTTTACAGAATTTTCTGTGTCCATACCATCTATCCTAATAAACACTACACGGCGTGTGTCCGGGACCTGAGTTCGATCCAAAGTCATTTCATTTGCAAGTATAAGTTTGCAGCATGTTTATTCACATCAATCACTCAATGTGTACAAAGATTCTTGCACACACAGAAGCACAGCTGATAAACCACTGACACCTTCACATGATGATCTCTCACTATACCTACGTGCCTCTATTCGTACTTGGCCAGCATATGAAAGGCTTAATTTTGGTTCTCTTTCCCTCCGTAGAAAAGCTAAAAAAGTAAGGTTGATCCCATACAAACTAATACTGTACATACCGTCATTAAACAAAGACATTCATCCCCCCCCCCCACTCTCTCTCTCTCCACATAAGGGAAAGGCATTGTCAAGATAAAGAGATGCAGAGAAACAGGGGGTATATGTATGTCTTATTCCACCGCCTTATGTTTACACGAATGATCAATCTCATATTCATAGGCAGTTTATAGGTCCCCCCCCCCCTCTCTCTCTCTCTCTCTCTCTCTCTCTCTTAGCCTTCTTCTCTAACATCCTCTATTCTCTGACTCATCATTCATGACTCTTCTCATCTTCCTTCACTCTCTTCCTTCCTCTCCACTCTCACATCTCGTTTTTACTCTCTTTATTCACCTCCTCCTGCTCCTTTTCCTCAGCATCCCCTTTTCCTTATCCTTTCCCACACGCCCCTCTCCAATCTCGCTAATTCTTCTCTCTCCTCGTTCATAGCCTACGTCCTTCCTTTTCCACCACTCTTATATTCCTTTCATCACTCTCTCCGCGTCCTCTTGCTATTTCCTATTTCCCTTCTTTCCTCTCCTACTCTTCTTACCTCCCATCTTCCTCACCCGCTCCCACCCTTTCACTCGACCCCACTGGCCACCTCTTCACCATCCCTCCCTGCTCATTGATACCTCCGCCAACAAAATTGGAGGAGGGTTTGTCTGTGTCTATTTGTCCAGGCGGTATCTCCAAAAGCTCTCAATGCATATCAATGAAATTTGGTGGAAGGATGGACCATGAGCCAAGAGAGAACTGATTACGTTTAGGGGCGGATCCTGATCCGGATCCGGATGCTATGTATAATACCTCCAAAAGTTATCAATGAATTTCAGTAAAATTTTGTGGAACAGTGGGCTATGGGTCAGAGAAAATTGATTAAATTTGGGGGCGGATCCGGATCCCATGTATTCCATACAATATCTCAAAGGATCCGGACCCGAATCTTTATTAATGGCAATGGAATTGGCGGAGGTATGCGCTCTTTCAGCGATTTCTAGTTTGCCTTGCTACCACCTCACCCCCCCCTACTACATCCTCCTTTACTTGGACTCTCTCTCTCTCTCTCTCTCTCTCTCTCTCTCTCTCTCTCTCTCTCTCTCTCTCTCTCTCTCTCTCTCTCTCTCTCTCATTATATTCCGGTTCTGGTTTTATAGCGTCTCTTATCACTCCTCTCCCTCTCACTTTCTCTCCCCATCACTTTCATATCGTCTCGTTCCCTATCCCTCTGCCTGAGTCTGTTCCATTTTTCATGTTCCGTTATGGAGATACCGTTAATAATTTTATGTATTTATTTATTTATATATGGATGGGATGATGAGAGAAGTAAAAACACGAGTAATGGAGAGAGGGATGGCGTTGGTAATGAATGGTGATGGATGGAATATCTCAAATTTGTTGTATGCTGATGATGCAGTACTGCTTGCATGTACCGGACAAGAACTTGGTAGGCTAGTGCTGAGTTTTGCTGATGTCTGTGAGCGTCGTGCCTTGAGAGTAAATGTAGGAAAGAGTAAAGTGATGGTTACTGAGAGAGAAGGTGACTCCCAGTGTGATGTCACAGGGAATGGAGAGAGACTGGAATTGGTGAGAGAGTTCAAATACATGGGTACAGTGATAGAAAAAAGAGGTAAATGTGCAAAAGAAGTTGAAAGTAGAGTGACACAAGGAAGAAAAGTAGCTGCTGCAATGAAGGCCTTGATAAGAAACAGAGGCTTGAGTGTTGCAGCTGCACGATGTTTACATGGGGGAGTGTTAGTGCCAACTTCAACATATGGGTGTGAGACTATGGTGTGGCGTGAAAATGAAAAGTCAAGAGTAAGATCAATGGAGATGGGACTGCTGAGGAATGTATGTGGAGTACAGAGGGTGGATAGGATACGAAATAATGTGATTCGTGAAAGATGTGGAGTGAGGAAGTCGGTGGACAGCAGAATCGATGAGAGTGTCCTGAGATGGTGTGGTCATATGGAAACAATGGATAACAATAGAGTGGTGAAAAAGGTAAAACTAGGCGAATCTGAAGGAGGGAGGAGGCGAGGTAGGCCAAGGAGAAGGTGGAAAGATATGGTGGATGAGTGTTTGAGGAAGAGAGGTTTGGAAGTCGGTGAGGCTAGGGAACTGACAAAAGATCGAGCTGGCTGGATGAGTGTTGTGAGGAGAAGTGCATGATCAGGGATTCTGGCACCCCTTGTGAGCATGGCAGCGTCCGGATTAACTCAATCGCATACGTTTGCGTGAAGCTGCAGAATGAGGTGAATGTTTTTGGCGTATCCGGCAGAACCAGGAATCCGGGGGCTTGAATGATGAGTGAATGGAACTGTGGCCTATTTGGACTGGGCAAGTTTGTGCTGTCTGGACATAGCTACTCCTCACCCTGCCCTTGGGTGGGAAAGGAGGTCCGGATGATGATGATGATGATGATGATGATTTATTTATTTACTCCTTTATTATTTTTTCATAAGTCTTTACTGCTAGAATCCCCCTTCATGATGTCACATACACAAATATTCACAGAGAGGCAGGACTGACCACAGTAATATCTCGATATTCCACGGACATGCTTTTAGTAAGTAGGTACGACTATTAATTCTACAGTCTGAGTTTGGCACGTCAATTGGAAGGATATTATATTCTTAGCTAATTTTACATTTCATCACAGACAGTTTATAGTGAAAGATTCTTAATAGTACACTTCACCATCATCTTCCATATTATTAAGGTTAAATGTGACCATATTAAAACTACATATGAATAGCATACAAGAGAATGTTGATATACAATGTGCAAATATAAAGCTACGGAAGAGATGCTACAAAATTTCCAAAGCCGCTCAAAATACAACCCATAAACCACACTATCAGCAATTCTTCATCTGTTGTCTAAAAAAAAATAAAAACTCGATGAATAACTTTATCCAAGAAGTTCTAATGTATTCCGTGGTCCACGTGGACAAAAGAAGCGCGTGGCTGGGAAGGAAATAGCTCATGATGAGTTAAGTAGAGCAGGAGGGTGGGAGTGGTGGTGCAGCTGGGGATTGTTACATAAGGATATATTTTGGGCATCCTTATTCCCCACAACTCAGGAGGTTTCATACCACCTCTGTTTAGCCATGAGTTTTGAGTGATACAGCTTAGTACAGGACTCTAAAACGGTATTCTTGTGTTTATAATTTCAGAATGCATAAAAAGTAAAATGTAATACAGTATTTTCACCTTTCCATTCGATTCCCGCAACGTCCATCTCAGCAGTTACTTCAACAAACAAGGGATGAGGCTATTGCACACCTAATGTCTGACTTGGCTCATATCTCTAACTGGGGTAAAAATAATCTTGTTGTTTTTAATGCATCAAAGACTCAGTTTTTGCACCTATCAACGCGACAAAATCTTCCACAGGTATACCCACTAATGTCTGATAATAATTAGCTTAATCCTGCATCATCCTTGAACATGCTTGGGGTTTCATTTACTCGGGACTTGTCTTGGAAAGATCATATTACACCTCTTGTAAAATCTGCTTCCAAGAGATTGGGTGAGCTAAGCCGACTCCATTCCTTCTTTACCCCTGCACAATTGTTGACTCTATACAGGGGTTTTATCCGCCCCTGTGTAGAGTACAACTCTCATGTGTGGGGAGGCTCCCCACATACAACTCTTCTCATTAGGGTCCATGGAGTCAAAGGCTTTTCACCTCATTAACTCTCCTCCTCTTACTGACTCCCTTCAACCTTTGTCTCTTCGCCACACTGTTGCATCTTTATCTCTTTTCTATCGCTGCTTCAATGGTCACCGCTCCTCTGAACTGTCTGCATGCATTCCTCTATCCCTACGACGGGCGCGTAGCACTCGTCTAGCAGCTAACTCTCATCCCTTTTCTGTCCAACTCTCTAATGCAAGAGTAAACCGTTACTCCCAGTCCTTCATTTATGCAACAGGTCAACTCTGGAACTGTCTCCCTGTGTCTGTATTTCCTACTTCCTATGATCTCCAGTTTTTCAAACGCAGTGTGTCCAGGCATCTGGAAATGATCAGATCTTGAATTTGGCTCTCTCTTATATTTTGTTTTTCTCTTGGAAGGAATAGTTTTGCAAGCTCGTTGCCTTTGGTTCCTTCTTCCTCACGTAAAAAAAAAAAAAAAAAAAAAAATTGTGTGCCATAACCATACACTGGTAAAGAGGAGGAGCTTGGGAACCTCCTTAGGCTACAGAACAAGAATATTGGCCTAGTTGGCATATCCGGGCTTGTTGCACCTCCTCCTTACGTTTTCTTTTATGTATTACACCTGAATATTCTTCTGTACGCTGGTTATATCGATTAAATGAAGGAATATTTAGCGCCAGTAACATACAATAGGATACTGAAGTGTAAAGAGCAGAATCAGTTTTTCTTCTTTCCTCCCATACCTTCTCACTCTCTTCGCCTCCCCTCATCCCAATCGCCCCATCAACCCCTTGAAATCTCTCTCTCTCTCTCTCTCTCTCTCTCTCTCTCTCTCTCTCTCTCTCTCTCTCTCTCTCTCTCTCTCTCTCTCTCTCTCTCTCTCTCTCTCTCTCTCTCTCTCTCTCTCTCTCTCTCTCTCTCTCGCAACATCCTCATTTCCCATCAGCATCACTTTCACTTTCCTCCACCCCCTAGCATATGGCATTCCACGAGGAGGAGGAGGAGGAGGAGGAGAAGTTTATTTTTTTTTTTTAAGTTGAAAATGAGTAATGACGATCAAGAGATACTGAAAGTAATAAGTGAGAATGATTTGGTGAAAGTAAGGGATAAGCATGAGATGATGAAATGAGGTATGAAATGATAAAAGAAAGTTGTGCATAGAACAGTGCGGCCGAGAGACACTTCTGAGATGACACTGAGAGAAAAACGTGGCAGAGAGAGAGAGAGAGAGAGAGAGAGAGAGAGAGAGAGCTCAGATCAGATTCTAATCGATATGAACTGAATAGAGAACAACTAGTATTACATTTCACACACCTGCGCTGAGAGTAAATCAATTGGTTGCTGTTCAACATTAAGCGCCGCAGCTGTGACACTTCGCACTGACTGCACCATACGAGACTGTCCGGATGCTGCTGATTAATGATTAATGAAGATGACCATGATAACAACTATGATAATGATGATTATAATGATGATAAAGATGACGTGGGTGTGCAATGAACGCGAGCATTTGTGCATAATAGTATTTCTACGAAAAATATATATATATATATATATATATATATATATATATATATATATATATATATATATATATATATATATATATATATATATATATATATATATATATATTTTCACACACACGCACACACACAAGCACACAAGCCCCCTCATTCCGGTAACGTATTTATCAGTTTATTCATGTTTCAAGACATCTTTTACCCTAAGAGCAGCCCTTGTAGTGAAATGGGTTAACAAAGTCTACATCTAACTTAAGGACAGACCCTTGTATTGAAATGGGTTAATAAAGGCGAAATCTAACCCCCACACTTCAAAAAGTCTCCCGTAAGCGGAATAAAATCGTCTGTTGGTGGCAAAAACCAACTATGAAAGACGTGCTGAAGGGATTAACTTCTTCAATGCGCTGGCGTATTTTTAAAATTTATTCTTCCTTGTATCAAACGATTTTATGTAAAGAATGGAGGGAACTGTATTAGTGAAGATGAATGGAGGGGACATCTAACTCCTCCGGTTAGTATCATATCGTAAGCTGAATAAAGCCGCAAGGATAGAGCAATTTCCTAGTACAAAATACGCCCGGATGCTGAAAGGAGTAGTACTGCATCCAGGTACAAATGACATTGCAGGGAGGGGTGGTGCTGCAGTCCTGTCTATAACATGCACAGTGTTGAGCTGTTACTTAAGGGGTTAGTGTTGCATCCAAGTACAAGTTATACTGCAGGGCGTGGCTATGTTGCAGTCCTTTCTATAATTTGCAGTGTTGGGTAGTTATCTTCCCACCCTCGCATTAGCGCTCACGGCTGTCACTATCCATTAGTCTCACCAAAATACCATTTTATTTTTTCTACATGTTAGCTCCATTCTACTTCGATTACAAATTTTAATTAGCTGCTTTTGTACAGCATTCGTTGTGCAGTGCTTTTTTTTTTTCGGTGGCCAGCTTTAGGCAGTGATTTTATAGCTCATTCCCGGAGGATAAGTAATTCTTCCACGTGCCACACTCCTCATGTTATCACTTCCACGTTAATACCCATTGTCTCTAGGGAATACATACTAAGGTCGTCTCATTCAAGATTGGTGCAGTGATATTACTGGGGAAGTGTTTATGACATGTTGGTCAGTAAAGACAGTTTTAACAAATATCAAATACCAGTCCATTCTGTACATTAATAGTTCCCTCTTTTCCAGTCTATTACTCTCTCGTTTATTCTCTTTCCTTCATCCCCTTCCCTGTTCTCCCCGTTCCAGGTAAACTCCGTCAGCACCATGCTAACCAGCTCGTGCATTCACCAGGAGGCTTTGGTCGTGTTGCCCATTATGTGGAACTGGTTGGATCCTCCATTCAGATAGACGCAGGCCCGTCGCATTACCATCACAGAGGGACACTCGGCCTGTATGAGAGAGAGAGAGAGAGAGAGAGAGAGAGAGAGAGAGAGAGAGAGACAGACAGACAGACAGACAGACAGACAGACAGGCATACAGAGACAGACAGACAGACAGACAGGCATACAGAGACAGACAGACAGACAGACAGAGACATACAGACAGACAGACAGACAGACACAGACAAACAGACAGACAGACAGAGACAGAGACAAACAGAGACAGACAGACAGACACAGAGACAGACAGACAGACAAACAGACAGACAGACAGAGACAAACAGAGACAGACAGACAGACACAGAGACAGACAGACAGACAAACAGACAGACAGACAGAGACAGAGACAAACAGAGACAGACAGACAGACACAGAGACAAACAGAGACAGACAGACAAACAAACAGACAGACAGACAGACAGAGACAGAGACAAACAGAGACAGAGAGACAGACAAACAGACAGACAGACAGAGACAGAGACAAACAGACAGAAAGGAAGTAACGATGAGAGAAGAGAAAGTGAAAAGAACCGAAAAAATGAGGGGAAAGACAAAGTGAGAGAAGTGGATGAGAAGAGAAATAATAGGATGAATGGAGTGACAGAGAAAAAAGATAAAAATATAGAGAAGGAGGAGCACAGGAGAGAACTTGAGTGAATTCGGAAAAAAAAAAAATCGGAGAGGCTAGATAGGAAAGAATGAGGAGGAAAGATTACCAGAGAGATAAGAAAGAAAACACGATGAGAGAGGGAGAAGAGGATAGAGAGGCACATAATGATAGCAAGAAGGGAGAGTGAGAGGAGAAGGAGAGAAAAGAAGAGAGATAAAGAGGGTGAGCGAGAAAGAGCAAAGAGGAAGCGAGGGGAGAGGAAGAGAAAAGAGAGGGAGGATGGAAAGCGACAGCTGGCTGGGGAGGTGTGAGGACACAAGAGCAACTGGTGCGAGGAGCACACAGAAATATAAAAAGAAATGTGAAAGCGATTAGGCTATGTGTATATAAATGTGTGGAATGGCTGTGCGATTGTGGTCAGGAGAATGGGCGTATGGGGAGAGATAGAGGGTGACAGGAGACTATTATCCAATTCTTTGTTGTCCCATGAGGGGCGCAGGATGTAAATAAACAAATAGCCATAAATGGATGAATCAAGACTGATGAATGGGGAAAATAAGGGTAGGAAAATAGGAAGAGAGTAAGAAAGTAATTGATTTTTTTCACAATGACAAGAACTGATACATTAGTGAACAGGAATAAATGGGCAGCATAAGGACAAATTGGGATGAACGAGAAAAAAAAATGATTAAAAAGGGAAAGCAGGGATAGGAAAAGAGGCTCAAGGTAATGAAATGCATGGTGTGAGCACAATGACAGGGACTGATAATAGGCTACGAGATAAATCAAACCGTGGCCCGGGGTTTTCCCTATACTTGGATAACATAAGCTTACTGTTGCCAGAGAAAAAAAAAAATCTTCTTAGCCTAACTGGACATTGGTTTCAGATGCATAGATGAACCACATCAGTCCTGGGACGATGTTATCATTAAACAGGGTACTGCATACATTACGCGCTCCAGTGCTCGTGTGCTGGGAGACGGCTCAGATTACTGATGTGAGGAGGGCAGGCATTTAGGCATTCTTTAATGTAATTCATAATTAACCAATCTATCAACGATCAGAAAAATGCAATTTATAATCAATGGAAAGGGTTATGGTTTATAAAAAATGATACAGGGTAGTAGATAATAGTGGTAGCTGCACCCCGAGGATCAAATGGACATCATCCTGGTGGACTGCAGGCTCAAACTGCCCTTCTCCTCCAGTCCACTATCCTCATTTAGAAGGATAGGAAGAGCATTGAGGGATGCTTGCACAACCGGGCAGTTCCACCCCCCTGGTCAAAATGGTGCCAGCACGCAAAAGCATCCCTCTTCAACATCATGATGCAGACATGTCTAATAAGGACCACCCTATGTTCTTCTTCTCCCTCGAAGCTGTACTTATTTCAGGAGTGATTTTTCAAACCGGTGGGGCAAGAGGTGGTCCACACCTACTTTTTGTCATACTTCAAACATCCAAACTTTTGCCCTGCTACTTTCCTAGGCGACCCCCCCCCCCACACGCACACTACAGTATATACGTAAGAGCTAATAATATCACGTTCTTCAGTCAGTCAGAAGAGCCACAATGCTGACGCCATCAATACTGTGGTGTCACCGTTTGTCACTGTGCCCCACTGTGCTGTGCGGCAGTGGCAAAAGGAACACAGACTTACATCTCCTCCGTGGGCACAATACACACACACACACACACACACACACACACACACACACACACACACAGACTCTCTCTCTCTTTCTCTCTCTCTCTCTCTCTCTCTCTCTCTCTCTCTCCTTTTGTCATGCCCATTCCTCCCTATTATTCGTTTTGCAATATGGGTATTTGTATCCCTAAGGACGTATTTTTTTCTTCCATATCTAGTAACCTTCGCTTTTTAGTTCTCTTTTTCCCCTTTACTAATCTTTACTAATTTTTCGTTCTTGAGTAGTTATATCCGTAATGCAGGCTTTCAGGATGAAAAAGAGAGAGAAAAGAAGGAAGATGAAAAAGAATACAGAGAAACCAGATGTAAGAAAAAATAAAAACAAGTAAAAATCACACACCCACACAAGAAAGAAGCCAACAAGCTGTGTGTGTGTGTGTGTGTGTGTGTGTGTGTGTGTGTGTGTGTGTGATTACAGAGATCCCACTTACCCTGCAAAAAGTATGGCAGGAAGGGCACGATTACCTCGCTATAATTGTGAGAACTGGAGGGCACAGGGGAAGACCAGAATGTAATTTTAAAAGTTTTTTATAAAAGGTTAATAATGTTTTGTGTGCATATGTGTCTATTTGTGCATGTCGCCAAATAATAGTAACAATTTGTAACATCATCGTCAACTGTAAATATACCATCATCTTCAAAGCTCTTGTCAATACCATCATCATAATCATCGTCGTTGTCGTCTTCACCATCATCATCATCTTCATATATATATTGACTCCCGAATTTTGGCCAACATGCACATCAGGGAACACAAACTTCATTAGAAGGAAGCCAGCCCGTGAATACTCATCTGGAACCGCCTTGCCTTAATGGAAATACAATTAGTATGAGAGGGAGGAACAGCAACAAGTGCATCCCTCGGTCATGCGGTTTTTATATCTCCGCCCTTTTAATGATCGTTGGGACAACACTTCATATATGTCTACCTGAAAATGCATTACCATTGGATGAAATGTAAACGATGAGAGTACGAGAGGAAAGGGAAATATCAGTCACCACATCTGATCCTACAGCATCATTATTCATGAACTGAAGTAATCTTTGTACGATGTAACTAAATTACGATTACTTAGAAATTCTTTATTGTACAGTAATACAACAATTGTGTAAATACGAGGGCAAAAACATTTACAAAGGTTCAGTGATTCTTAAATCTTACCTCCCGTTTTCATAAAATGGGTAGCAAAATTAGTCATAAATACGTGGACGCAAATTTATCGTTAAATAAAAACGCACTGCCAGTGGAAGAGACACGCTTGTAGAGTAAGTATCATGGAAGAGAAACATTTCCTTAGGTCGATCAGTTCCAAAATCTCACCTCGAACTAAATTTTCGAAGTCATCTCTCCCTTGAGACAAAACTGAAAACTCTATTGGAATTACCTGCGTTAAAATGCAGACAATATAAATACGATGGCAAAGACACGGTTTAGCAGATTAGTCAGTTCTTATATTCCAATCCCTCAGTCATTATTCAGACCAGATGTCATGTGTACAAGGAAATGAGACGGAGAATATTCCCGCGAGACCCGCAAAGCTCGTGGTGAGGACGTGAGAAGGAACTCAATCAGGTTTAAAATCGCACAGTTCTTAATCTATTCTTTACCACGGTGATTTTCATGAAACGTGGGAAGGACCTGTGATATTCACAGGAGTAATGAAAGATGTATCTTTTCCCTGCAGTTCGAAAAATCTCCGGAAAGGTTAATAAAAACGTTTGGAGATAGCAAGGATATAATAGAATTCCGTAATTTCATTGAAGGGCTTAATTCAGTGTTCTGGATGTCATAGAAGGCTTTGTAACACATCATTCTTAGCGATTTATTTTGCATGTTGCGCTTGAACAATCATTTGTGTGCTATTGATATCGCTTCATTGTCGACAAAGTCTGCATCAGTGCAACACAGGAAGATACTGCGGTGCAATGTGCAGAATAATTCGCTAAGGAAGAGGTTCTACGAGAGCTCTACAGCCACTTAACTTACCGCCCAATCACGTCTCAGCGCCTGCCTTCACTGTTTGGAAACAAATGTATGTAATCCCAAGGAAGGAAGTCCATATACGAGCTTATCCACACAGGGCCCGTGGTAGAAAACAAACAAATTAAACTCGAGAATGAGAGACTGATTAAGACATACTTGAGTGGCGGAGAAGAGGAGGGGGAGACAGAGGCTGAGTAGGTTGGACATGGAGGGACGTATGAGAGGATGGGTGTGAGCTGGAGAGAGGGCAGCCTGATGACGGGGGACAGGGTAACATGAAAGAGGTTCGTTTGTGACCACCTTTCTATGGATCAGAGAATTTGGTTATAGATAGATACATAGCCACAGATAGAGAAGATGGATAGATAGACAAGTATTAATACAAGAGGAAAAGAAGCATTTACCAAGGTCAGGACACTTAAGAATTTTACCGTGAACCATTATTACTCTGGAATTAAATGTGTTGTCAGCCGTCATATTAAACCCCAGCCAGCAGACGCGGCCACACATGCCCGCCCCCATTTTGGAAATACACCTGCATATTACACACACCCAGTGATGAGAAAAACAACTCACAACTAACTGTATATCTGGTTGCTGATAAGAATATAAATACTGATATGAATAACACCTAACTGTACATAAGGTTGCTAATTACACTACTACTGCGGATTAAAAACACTGAGGGGCGATCGAGAAGACTCAGTACTAGTAACTGGGGACTGACTGGAAAAATTGACAGCTGACTGTAGTAAGTTTGATCAGTGATTACCGTAGAATACAAGTGGTGGCTGAACAAACTGAATATAGCTTAAACATATTTTATACTATTTAGAACAACGGAGTAATGATAACAATAGCTGACAACTAACTGTAATCTGGCTGGTGATTTGAAGACGAGTGATGAAATAAAGTGATTTTTACCTGGGCAGAGCAGCATAAAGAAGTCTAATTTCAGTATCTGTGTTCTATGTAGTGAAGACCAACAGGTAGGAAGCTCGCGCATTAAATTATAAGCATGATTTAAATACCGGGTATTAAATCCAAAACCGACTGTAGATATTGAGTACTTAAAGAAGCATATACCCGCGTTATACTCGACGCCGATGTCCGATGCAGTGTGAAAAACAACACAAACCGGATACGAGATTCCCAGTGCCAGAGAACGAATAGGAACCAACCACAGAGCACTGGCCACCTGTTTCCACCTCCCTACTCATTATGACCAAAATGAAATTCTCTATGCAAACACTGATTATCCGATGGAGGTATAATGGAGGAAGATAAATCTTTGAGGTTAGTGGGTAGGTGTATGCGTTGTACTGAGAGCACACCTATTAAATACGGCTGGTTAGTGGGTTACTTGCGAACTAGCGCCGACTTCCTGTATTTTTTACAACCCAGATAAAGTGCGAGGGAACTTCACTGAAAACATAATGGCTTTGCTGAAGCTACGAAAACCACCGTATAATTATTACCAGGGTATCTTTGTCTCTCCCTCCATATTCATTTCGTCCTGTATGATAACGTTTCTCCTGTAACAACTGGACAGGATGCTGACATAGGACGGCATTTCAAGTAATTATAAACATTTTGCAGCACATCTTCCTTAGCGATTATTCAGCACATTAAACCCCAGTATCTTCTGTGTTACTAAGTCGATATTAAAACTCCATAATTACTTAGAACAAAGTGAAACAGTTATTACGCAAAATTCAGACGCTGAGGAAGAGATACTATAAACTCTCTTTTGCTATTCAGTTACCGACCGATTTTCATAGGAAAACTGAAATGAACAGAGAACAAATCAGTGGACGTAATGGCACAGACACACACATAAGAAACCCGTAAGGCATTGTTAATCTGCTAAGTGGGGGAATATACCTGCTGACAATAATATAGGTCCAATTTTTAGTCAGGCTTTTAATAGAAACTCTTACCACAGTATTCCTAAACGTTTACTGGGCCGTGAAAGATCGCATTACTGTGCTTCGAAAGTCATTGGTCACTGCCTCATTATTATATCGTAATGAAGAGAAACAGTATTTATTCCCGCAGCTGTGCATGAGAGGGAGGAGCGGCAGCTTGCAATGCCAGGATGAGAGTAGCCTTGTGATGTTTGGTAGGAGAGAGACTTGGAGACGCAAGTACGACTGCATTCACCTTGAGTGATCCGTGGTCTCTCACATCTTGTCTCTCTCTCTGTCTGTCTCTCTGTCTCTGTCTCTCTCTCTCTCTCTCTCTCTCTCTCTCTCTCTCTCTCTCTCTCTCTCTCTCTCACACACACACACACACACACACACACACACACACACACACACACACACATACACACACACACTAGCAGATCCACTAGGAAGCTTAGCGGGATATGATTTCCTTTTTTCCTTATCATTTTGAAAGTTATGCCAGTGTTATAGTCTGTACCAGAACACAATGACCATGTTCATTGATTACAGAGTTACCGGAGCTACATATACAGACAGGGAACCTTATTTAAGAGGTGATCATATGGGAAGTATTTATAAATTATCTTACCCTCTTACTGTCGGAACGACTCTCCCCTCTCCCAGGCTTGTCCTCTTCAGTCCAATGATTTATTTTGTAGGTTAATATTGCTGTCGCTTGGAGAATTGTGCAGACTGATAGATCTAATTACAGCCTTTTCAACCCCTTCAGTACAAAAGACCATTCCTTAGTTTAATATAAAGATCGGGTATTACAAAAATGATTTATAAGTCACTACACCTAAGATGTTTTAGTTACGAAGCGTATGGTAGGCAGTACCAAAGGAGATAAAAGTATAAACAAACAATCCTATACTCAACTAAAACTCAAGGGGGTTTGGTTGTTCTGCGTTTTTTTTAGCACGATTTTTAACTTCTCTGTTTTTACTCTAATTTTAATGTGAAGTGTTTACCGGCAGTCTGTATGAAAATAAAGGTAGAAACAGTCTAATACACAGCACATATATTAGCCAAGAAAAGTTTTTGAATACAGGTCGATGGTAGGATTAGTTCGCGTCCACACGAGGTGCTCGAACAGAAGTGCTTTGGCAACATGTAAGCAACACTACGAACACGCTGCAAACATGTTGGAAACAGCAGCGTCCAGATCATGTTGGCAGCATCATGATCAAGTCTCAGCTGCTTGGTATGGACCCACTTATCCCAATGCCTCTGCTGCCAGAGTTCAGAAGCTGCACTGAAATATGTTTGCATACATCTGTTCAGATACTGCTGCAAACATGTTGCCAGCATACATTCGAGAGTAGAACGTGTGGATGCGCCCTTAGCTGAACACGACTGTATATAGTGTTGGGAGCAGCGCGATGAGAGCAGGCCACGACTGGCCTGATACATACAATGGTCGTGATAAACCTAATTAAATACTCAGTCAGTACCGACCGATGTATCCTGCACCCTTGCTTACTTTATCGTTGTCTGTCATCCAAGGCCATATGGATCCACCTCACTCCGACATTCCTATTTAATTCCTTCTTTGTATCATCATCATCATCATCATCTTAGTCTACGCACACCCTCGATTACATTCATCCTTCATTATGACCGCATGATCATGATGGCCGTCAGCAGCAGCAGCCTGTTGTAATTTACTGCATATATTAACCTTCATCATTTCATCTTCTTTTTCACGCAAGATCATAAAGCATTGCTATCATAATTTTTAGTATCATCATCATGATCATCATCATCATCATCTTTCCTCCACACCTATATCAGATGTGCCAGACGCCATTATTTGACCTTTCTCCTCCCCATATCATCGTTATTATGATCAGTCTGTCGTAGTCCACTGATGGAGTACATGTACATTTTACTTCCGTTAATGAAAGTTGGAGGAAGCATGTATTCACCTCTGTTTGTCTATTTGTCCAAAAGGCAAGGTCAAGAAGGCTGCTGATGGATTTCAATCGTCCAGTAAGAGATTATTCAATTTTGGTGGTCATCTGAGTTCGAGTCTCGGTTCCGGACTGCTTTTTGTTTCTTTGTCCACAAGACATCTCAAAACTTTACTTGATGGATTTCAGTTCAATTTTGTGGATATGTAGGTCTTGGGCCAAGGAAGAGTTTTTGATCTGAGTTGGTATGGCACAGGCGTTGACGAAGGTATGTCTTTTCTGGGATCTGTTTAGTATTTGGTTCTGGTTTCGTCACCATAAAGAGACAACTGGTAGTTTGGTGATGTGAGGCACTAGATTGGGGCGACGGCCATGTTGCTTTGTGCATCAGTTATTGATTTCCAAGAGGGGACACTGAGAGTTCTGAGTCATATAATTCCACCACGTACCTAGGCCGGTCCCCTACCTATGACCAGGTTATAGATCTTTAGTTACATAAAATTATAAAAATCAGCAAAAACATCTAAAACTGCTTATTATTGCTGAATAAGGCGATAGAATTGCGAACACTCATCATTTGTTTGATAAAATTATGCTAATAGTATCTCTCCCAAATCGTATATTTCAAGAACACTAACAGCTGAACTACCATCTCTGATAAATAAGTCTCGCCCCAGTTAATGAACATCCCCTGCTCGTCTGAATACATCATCATCAAAATTAGTCACTTATCGCTATTACTTTCCCAACGGTAAAGGTAACCATAACACACAGTAGCTGTGAAATTTTCTTGTCTTGATTATGTCTCCTGGGTAGATAATGACTTGGTTAGGCCTCCCGTTGGATTTTTTTCCCTACATCTGCCATTCCACATGTACAGTATAACCTATATCTTTATCTACTGTCGATCTCTCTGTGTTTAATTATCTTTTAATCCAGCCGTGTGTCTGCTCTATGTGTCTGTCTTTGAGTCTGTGTGTTTGTGTTTCTGTCTGTATGTGATAATATCTGTCCATTTCTATATCAAAATGTATAGAAGTTCTTTTCTACGTCAATATCTATATCTGCATCTTCTATTTATCTGTCTATCGACCTATTTGTATATGTCTATGTCTATCTATCTATCTCACACACACACACACACACACACACACACACACTTCAGATCTCTCACATACTCTTGCTTTTATGGAGTGAGAAAGCGGTGGAGAGAAAGGGAGATTTGCATTTTCGCAGTCCGCTGCGTGAATCTCCCCATTACCATATATGAGTAACGATAAAAAACACAACACCATCGTAACTATCTCTGGTTAGATCATTTCTTCCTCTGGCATCTGTCGGATGGAATTGATATGGAGGTAGTATTGCCCACACAGAATTTAGCTGAGAGCCGCTCTGTCACTGCTAGGATCTGGAGGGTCGTTATATAGCGAGTGATGGTAGCCAGCAGGGGTTGCACTTCATGTGTGGGTATAATTTCTCTGCTCACTGGAGTCATTGCATCATGGATCACTTGTAAAACATATTGGCACAATGTGCATCTCCTTAGGTACTTACTGACATGAGTTAGCTTTCACCAACTCTTCTGGAGTAGTGGATTCGTGTAAAATTCATTAGTGAGAGCAATAACCGTGGGTCATGCTCACAGGTTCAATGGTTAACTAGAAGTAACTTCTTAACCCTCAGACCTCAGGATTTTTTTCCAGTTACGTGTAGCATCGTCTGTCAACGACAATAGCAAAATAGCTGTTTCCCGAGACTGAAGGGTTAATAGATTCACTAGGATGACGACTTGTCTTAATGATTTTCCGCTGCCACCAGAAAATTGTTTTATGCCTAAACAATTGTCTATTGTAGGTACTGTACATAGCCAAGAATATCAAAGAATCACGTGTTTCATTGTGCTGTTTTTCTGTGTATGTTTAGCATACAAGGTAGCAGAATCGGTAGAGAGGCGGCCTGCAGTCCTAATGGACCCAGGTTCGAATCCTGGCTGGGGCAGGGAACAGTTTAAGGATTTGAATTTCTTAAAAAAAGCAGACTTTTCTGATATACCAGATTACCCGCCGACTTGTGTCATAAAAGTACTCCCACTAATAACCAGTACACTAGTCCTGTATGAGACTGCCCTAGCATGTAATCAACATGGACTGTGGGTGTTAGCGCCGAAGTGGTGATATGTTGAGATGTAGGAGGACTACTGGGCCCCAAGGAGGACTACTGGGACTTAGGAATAGGCCTTGAAGCCTCATGTAAAAAAAAAAAAAAAAAAAAGTGAAAGGGTTGAAGCTTGGACCTTGTTGGAAGGACACAAGTGAAGAGTGAGAGCAGTGGAAATGAGTTATCTGAGAGGAGCATGTGGAGTTACATGGAGAGACAGACTGGACAAATGAGGAAGTGAAGGAGCGTTGTGGTGTGGATGTGGATGTGATAGAAAGCGATAGGAGAAATACAGTGAGAGTGGTTTGTCCTTGTGGAGAGGATGGAGAACGAAAGACTGAACGAGGAGAGTGTGCGTGAGTGAGGTGGAGGGGGAGAGAGAGGGGGAGACCAAGGGGATGAGATGGAGGGATGGGAGTAGAGAGATATGAGAGAGGGTGTGAGCTGAGAGCAGGACAGTGAAATAGAGGGGGACCGGGCGAATGGAGGCGATTTGTTTGTGGCCACCCCTTACGGGATTAAGGCGTTCAAGCAACAGATACATAGACAGAATGATTTTGAAGTAAGGTGATGTATGGTAGTGTGTGATGTGACGTCTATGAGGAATAGTATCAGCATGCGACAGTGACAGTGTGTAATGAGATATGGTAAGACTTGCCTTCTATTGTATAGTCACTTTTAGTAACCCATTGTCAAACAATACGTATTAGACCTGCTGTAATCCTTTACCAGGTAGTGTTGATAAGGAAATTGGTGCGGTATAAAAGGAGACAGGGTAGCGAGAGGGAGGACCCAAGACAATTATGAGAAAAAATATGACGCAGAGTAGGAGATAAGAGATAAGACAGAAGAGGAAAGGGAAGATGAAAGAAGAGACAATATTATGTTACAAAGCAGGGGAAAAGGTGGTAGGTGGGAGGGTGTAATATAGGAGGCTTTAGCATTCCCACCACACGCACATGAATGGAAGGACTATTGACTGTAGTCTCAAACGATTCAGGAGACTCTTAAACACCCCTAGCTTGTTAGTTATTTCCTTTGTATATGACACGTTGGTATTGGCTTGTATGTCATTGCAGCTAACCAAGTAGATTATGATACCGCTCCTGTCTACAAGGAACACGTTCCGAAAAGCCTGAGAGCGCAAAAAATTTTCCGTTTGCAGAAAGTCCCAATCAAGAACTGTTCATTTCTAGATACCAACAAAGTGCTTCCAGTCCTGAGTAAGCAGGTATACAAGGGATTATTGCATATTAAGGCTACTCAACTACTCTTAAAGTAGAGTTTGGAATTGCGAAACTCAGAGTAGCAAAATGACCATTCACACTTTACCTGCATTTTTTCCCTCTATCCAAACATTTATGCAGAGAAGAAAAGAGAAAATCTTATATTATCTGCGTTTACGTTTTCTGCTAAATACGTAAATAGAGAGAAAAACGCAAAATTTTCTGTTTTATGCTTTTTTCATATTTCTGATTCGGTCAAAGGGCCAAAAAAAAAAAAAAAAAAGAATCAAGGTCCGGATTGGGCCCGCGTTCAGCCAAGCACTTGAATAGCCCTGTCTAGGTGAAGTCTGCAGAATTAGAAGAAGGTACATTTTCACCCGACAGAGCTGAGTCACCCCTACAATTTGAGGACTAATTCGTAGCTGTATGAAATTTTATGAACCTCGGTCGCTAAGTAGTAATGTGCCTCCTTTGTAGTACTCTTGACCCTCCAGCTTAACTACTGTACACTTGAACATTATCTGAGCTAAGAGTGCAGATTTTCATAATGTAAAAAGTAAAAAAAAAAAAAAAAAAAAAAAAAAAAAAAAAACGCTATAGGGAGCTCAAAAATCTTTTAAGAAAGAAGAGCCGTACAAAGATATTTTAAAGTTTTCGTAACACTTCTTCCATAACGATTTAATCAACAAATTACTGATCCTTATACTCTTATATGATACTGGGGAAAAGTATGTCGATATTAACACACATTTTAGTGAGCGAGGGTTTGTTGAAGTGAACCTTACGATTAAGTTGTTTTATATGATTTATTGTATATAATGCCTGTTTTCACTCATACAGATACCAAACATTGGACAGTAAAATGTACACTAAAAAATAAACTGACAAAACGAGGAAAACAAAACAAT